>NC_090265.1:209389643-209689643 GCF_040414725.1 Anabrus simplex
CAGCATAACACACAGGTTCTGGGAAAAGGATATTGGCGTTCGGTTTCCCCATTAAAATGTGAGGTTATCTGATCTACTTATGGAAATGAAACAATTAATTTATTTGATACTAGCAAATGTACCCGTGCTTCGCTACGGTATTGTACATTGTATTCGAATACCGAATAAATACTGTACATCGATTGCTTACTTCTGAAACCTCGTATGTTCCAACGCTCTTCCTGCCCATTACATACCTTAAGGCTTATCACGCCACCCAGCCACATGCGGATATGCAGTCCATCAGAACAATTTTCGTTGTGTTCATTTTCCTATGTTTAAGTGTAAAGGAAAATGGACCTTACCATACCGTGTTGTAGGGATGTAGTTTCCATGACGTATTTACGCACTCCTACAGCACAATGCATAAGGTTCATTTTCCTTTACACGCTAGCATAGGAAAATGAACTCAACGATAATTGTTCTGATGGGCTGCGTATCAATATGTGGCTGGGAGGTATGACCAGTCGTAGGGAAAGAATGGATAGGAACAGCATTAGGAGATACGAGGTTTTAGAAGTAAGCCGTCGACATGCAGTAAATAAGATTGTTTTACAATTGCATGTCTCTTAGCGTTATCCGAGAAACAGCATGGAGAGGCCCCCATACGCTGTTTCCAATGTGAAGTGTTTCTTACGGATTTGTGATATAATGGCAGGCTCACTTGCCTACTGCCATTCACAATCGAGTTGGGAAGTTTACATTAGTCTATAATTGCAGGCCCCATTGCCTACTGCGTGGTCACAATCGATTTGGGGAGTTTTCGTTACAATGGCAGCCCCCTTTTCCTACTTCCAGACAGACAACAGTTGAGGAGTTACAGTATTATTACAATGGCAGGCAACTACCATACTATCAGTCGAAATTGAGTTGTGCAGTTATCATTATAATGTCAGGCCCCTTTTCCTACTGCCAGCAGCTTACCGCCAGTCACACGAAGCTGGTGAGTTTCCATCAAAATAGCAGGCCACTATGCCTAATGCCAGTCACATTTTAGATGAGGACATTTGTTTATAATTGCTGGCACCCTTGCCTACTGCCAAACAAAATCGGGTAGGGGAGTTTTAAACAAAACTGCATGCTCCCTTGCCTTCTGCAAGTCAAATCGAGAAGCGAACTATTCAGTACAATGGTAGGCCTTCCTTACTAAAGCCAGTTACACAGGAGTTGGAGAAGGACCCCATTCCTACTGCCAGCCAAATTCGGTGTGGGGAGTACTGATTAGAATAGCAGACACACCCTTTCTCGATCGCTACAAATTGACATCAGTGAATAGATATATAGAGCGACATACGAAAGTATATCGTCGCGCGACCGGTAAAACGTTGTATTCCACAAAGCTCTTCTTATCGATTATTCTCCTTAAGATTGGTCACGACTCCCAGCCACGTATGGATATGCAGTCCATCAGAACAAATTTTGTTGTGTTCATTTTCCTATGGCCTTGTGTAAAGGAAATTTAACCTTACTGTACCGTACTGTAGGAATGTATGTTTGCATCACGTATTTACGCACTCCTAGTGTATAATGCACGTAAGGTTCATTTTCGTTTACTCATCGGCACAGGAAAACTAAAACAACGGACATTGTTCTGATGGTGTGCGTATCCATATGTGGCTGGGAGGCGTGACCAGTCTTAAGGAGAATAATGGATTGGAAGAGCTTTGTGGGATACAACGTTTTACCGGCGGAGCGACGATATGCTTGTTTACAACATTGCAGACCTTCATTTACAGATTAACTGCTGCTAAACGTATGTCATATCGACAAAGGATTATACCATAAGACGCCGGATTTAATGGCCTAAATGTCTGGTCCTATGATATCTCATGTATTCTTGGGTCAGACTGAGTTAGAAACGTTGAACAGGGTAAAGTATTTGTAAGATTATCTCACATTGCATTACTTTTCGGATAATTATGTGACAGCTACATACATAGCATTTGGCTCACATATGGCTACTGGGTGGGCTAATTTTCGTGAAAAGTTTGATGATTCTATATTTCCTATAAGTGACTGAAAGTATGAATTATGCATGTGAAAAGTCCAAATTTACTTAACATCGATTAATAGAGAAAAATGAAACGTAAAACGGATACAGATACGTCAAAAAGTCATATGACCATCATTCCAGATTAAACAGAGATTGTGCAGTCCGTTATGTGATAGGACTTCCCGGGGATAAAAATTGAAAAATTGAAAGATCTTGGCCGTTTTCCGCCCGTTACAGGCTAAAACGTATTTTGTCAAATTTCCATTTTCTTTTTCGTCTGGCAGATTATGCTGCAATCTGGATTTTGGGCGAGGAGGGTAAAAATTAGGACATTCAGGAAACTAAACCAAAAAACATGCAGATGGTCATTATTAGCCCTTAAACGGGTACCGTGCGAAAATTTCGCCCAAATAGTCAATGTAGAGGCACACAGTCGTTACGATTTTATTTATATTGATAGATAAGGGATCTGATCCACGTACAACACATTTTGGGCTAAGTTACGTCCTCTGGACTTAACCTGCAAAACTGACCATTCATGATATCTCCCTTATTAATCCTCCTGACAAAAAAATGCACATGAAAAAAGTTTTAGAGATGAAATTCCATCACGTTTTGTCGATTTCCAGTCTGGTCTTGTACTGTATATTGTGGAAGAGTAAAATCACAATTTTGGTTCCCTATAAACCACCAGTTCATGAAACCACCGGAACATGAAATGTTATTGACCTTTAAAACCTACCTTTGGGCAGATGGATGCTAAATATAAAGTTTGGTTCGGATATCTTCAGCAGTTTTCAAGTTGTAAGAAATACGCTTTACACGCACCCGTTCTTGAGTTAAGTCCGATGGGACTTGTACCGAAAAACGGTGCGTTAATGATATCTCCCTTATTAATCCTCGTATCGAAATGATGCACATGAGAAAAAAGGTTTAGAAATTAATTTCCATTAAGTTTTGTTGTGTATATTTTGTGGGAGTGCAAAATCACGGTTTCGGTTTCGTATAAACCGCCAGTCAGTTCAGGGATTTAGAAACAATATTTGCACTAAAACCTGCCCAAGGACAAGTGGATTCTAAATATGAAGTTTGGTGGAAATATATCCATTAGATTCTAGCACCCGCGTGCATACGGGGTAATTAAGGAAGAAAATAATACAGTTAAGAAAGTTGAAATTAATATAAAATGGATTATAACTGAGGATAGGCGGATAACGACAAATATGTAAATGCCAAGGAAATGTATTGGAAAATAAAATGCCCCTAAAATAATATGCTGGGAGTTATGGATATAATAAAGCGGTAACACAGGAGAAATTTTGGCGCAGTGATTCTTAGGTAAACAGATAAGAAGATGACTAATGGTGTTATTAATCTATTCGAAGGCGGTTATAACCTCCAACGATATTCCGCCAATATCCCCCCAATTAGGCCGATTGATGCCTCTCTTGCCTTCTACCCATGGAACAACCACGAATTTAAAAGTATGATGAGGAAAATGGCAATACGTTACGTCCCTGCTGGCAAGCAGTCAGAGACGTTGCCGTGGTAACCTGTAGGTTAGTTGTCGGTCTGTCGGCCACTCAATGCAGAGCATGATACGTGCAGAAAATAGTAAATTTTTCCGTCATGTGAAGAGTAAGGTACATTATGGACATAACGAAAGTTTTTATAATAAAGAGACGTTTCAAAGATTTTAAAATGATATGCATATCGAAACCTTCCTCGCGACGAGTATACTCTAAATACGAAGTTTGGTTGAAATCTATCTAGCCGTTTCGACGTGATGGAGGAACAGGCAAGCAGACAGACAAAACAACAGACTCGAAAAGTAAAAACCAACGATTCGGTCTTGAGTTGACCTAAAACGGATAAATATCTGAAAAATAGGCAAAACAAAAGAAATTACAGACAGCGGACCCCCTACAACTTTATGTATATAGACTAAACAAAATATCGTGGCTTACTTCTAAAACCTTGTATGTCCCAATGCTTTTCCTATTCATTATATTCCTTAAGACTTGTCACGGCTCCCAGCCGCGTATTTATTGCAGTCCATAAGGATCACTTTCGTTGTGTTCATTTTCCTGTCCTATTGTATAAAGGAAAATAGATCTTACAATACCGTATTGTAGGGATGTTGTTTGCAAGCGAATTTATGCACTCCTACAGTATAATGCAGTCAAGTTATTTAAGGTTTCATTTTATTTTACAGACAACCATAGGAAAATGAATACAACGAAAATCGTTGTAATGGGCTGCATATCCACATGTGGCTGGGAGGTGTGACCAGTCTTAAGGAATATAATGGATAGGAAAAGCGTTGGGACATACGAGGGTTTAGAAGTAAGCCATCGATATATTCTTTAAATACAGATTTTGACGAGTGAGCTTTACTGTGATTCTTCAAAAGATAATATAAAACTCTGACATTATAACTGAAAGAAACTGTAGGCATTAAATTTGTAATACTCTTGACCAGACATTTAAAAGTTGTACAAGAAATTTGTCCCTCACTGGCTCACTTAATTGTAACTAGAACACTTTGAGTGTTATTACGACGTAGCCTATTCCTTTGAATTGGTATCAGCTGTAGGTATCTCAAACCTAATTTCGTGATGTATGTTTTTACTTTCACAAACGAGATATACAATGCCTTGAAATTAAATTCAATCAACTTCAGGGGTAGGCTAATACACTGATAACTGTTAGTCTGCATTACGACGACTCAGTATTCGGCTGTCACCAAACTCACACAAGAACTCAACCGAACAGATGCACGAAACACGCTCCGAACATATAATCCATTTGTTCACTGACGATTACGTATCCATATCACTGTTCCCCATTGGTCTGCTTCCAACCAACTGCATCCAACCAACTGAACTATACAACTGACTGCTGCTATAGGATACAGCCAACAGACGGCTTCAAGTTATCAAATACGTGGAGACCTGTACTGCAGAAATACATGCATAACACCACCATGGAACAGCGGGACGCGCTCACGAAACCGTTGACAGAGAGCGGTGAATTACAGCACGACGATCCTTGAGTCCTATTAGTGGGATAGGCCGTGGATAGTATGGCCATGACTTCCACGTTTCTTTGAATTTCTTTGCTGACTGTCGTAAGCATAATTTAACTTGCCCTGATGAAGGCCAATGCCATTTGGCTGAAAGCTCGGGTTCATTAAATAAACATAGTTGCTTTAATCCAGTATTCATTTATTTATTTACGTTAATACTATGAGCCACGAAAACCTACGTTCATTACTTAATAATAATAATAATAATAATAATAATAATAATAATAATAATAATAATGATACAACAATAATAAGCATAATCATAACATAGATAAAATAATAACAATACTAATAATACAAATAATGATAATAATATAAATAAAGTAATAATAATACAGATGAATGCTTGTAACGGGATTTGAACCGTTACAGTATGTATGTATGTATGTATGTATGTATGTATGTATGTTTGTATGTATGTATGTATGTATGTAAGCACGTCAAATCCTGAAAGTTATCAGCATGACATTCACGACACGCCTAGTCTTTTGGATGCTCCTGTTCGTGATAGAAAGTTAGAACCACTCCAGTTGAGATTGAAGTGCGGAGAGGGGAGAACATATCAATATTTTATACTCTTATATATTCATAGGCTCTCATAAAATACTCTACGATAACAATACTCTTCAACTATAGAGCTCTTGAGAGCCTCAGGTGTGCCTGTACCGTGTTATCACTTCGGTCAGCTGTCGTGTACTCTGCTGCAAAATGTGAGACAGTTTCCATTATAATCGCTATTTTCAAGAATTCCTTTTCCAGCTGAGTATCTTTTGTTGAGAGGAACTCTTGAAAAAAGGCCCAGAATGTTTTCACTTCCCATTCTTTTCTCACTGCGTGAATCAGGTTGTTTTGATCGTCAATTCTAAGATGAATAACGAATATTCTTCCAGCTTTACATTGCATTCAACCAACTCAAAAATTTTCGTATTATCGTTACTACTGATTGGCTGGGGTAGCTGATATTTGAAGGCAAGTAAAAAATCTTGACATTCGATGTCACGCTTGTTGGCATGTAAAATAATATCTCCGATGTCACCGGTAAAACCTGACTGACCTCTGTCATAGGCAGTGTTAGTAAAGTGTTTGTGAAGCACAACAATATGACTGCGTGAACTTCTAACAAGTTGTAGCCTACTTAATGGTCTTAACGGGATAATGTAAACATATAAAACGTTCCGCAGTCACTAAGATCTTCTTCCTCTTCTACCACTTTTTCCGCACCTTTGGGGTCGCGGGTGCGAACTGTATCACGCATATAGATTTGGCCCTGTTTTATGGCCTGATGCCCTTCCTGAATCAACCCTATATGGAGAGATGTAAGTTAATCACTATTGCGTGTTTGGTAGTGAGGTATGTTGTTTGAATACGAAGAGGAGAGTGTTGGGAGAAACACAAACAATCAGTCCCCGAGCCAGAATAATTAATCAGACACGCTTAAAAATCCCCGACCCGGCCGGAAATCGAACACGGGAAAATCTGAACCGAAGTCCTCAACGCTGACCAGTCAGCCAAGAAGTCGTTCTCCGCAATTACTACGATAATGTGAATAAAACACCGTGTTGATCACAAAATGGCTTTATTTAGTGGTAGGTCTACATATTAACAGCGCTATAGGAACGTGAGTTGCACGGATTCCCGCTAGTGGGTATCTGTGCGGAAATTTTAATCCTCGACAAATTGTAACGGTTCAAATCCCGTTACAAGATGATATCTGTATTTTTATTATTGTATGATTTTATCTGTATTTTATTATTAATATTATTATTATTATTATTATTATTATTACTATGTCAGTATTATTATTATTATTTTATCTGTGATATTGTTACTATTATTGTAATTATCAGTCTTATTTAATTCGATTTTGCAATTGCCTGTTGCTTGCAAGATTGTACTTAGATGTCTACATATATACGTATGTGTAGTATAACACTCAATACCTGTACAGTGAGAATTGTTGTATATATCAGAGATTGGAAGTGACGTTGTTATATTGCTATACCACTGGCGATTCTGCCAAGCCATGGCTACGTCATTGTATTTATTTAGAATATGCGCTCAGAGAGTCAGCCGGCGGGCTATTTCACCACTGTGTGTAATATCTGTCGCGTAGGTGGGAGTATGTCATTGTTATTTTTGGAGATTACGTAGCTGTGTCAACCAACGTCTATATAAGGTGGATGCATATTGTAGCGTCAGTCATTAGTTATACGGATGCAGTACAGTGAAGTAGTCTACGAGATCAAGAGGCCTTAGTTGGTCAGTGAACGAGAGATGGAGAAGACTCAGTGAGCCATTAATCATTGGTCATTGAGAGAGTGAGGCCAAAAGTTGGTTGGTCGCTCACTCAGTTGAAGACACGGACGCAAGGCTTACCATGAAGTCAGAGAGGGCAACCCTGGACCTACCAAGAGGTCATACCATATTGACTTACAAAGAAGTCAGATGATATGGAGAAGAAGCAGTCGCAAGGATGTATCACCACGTTAGGCGTGACACATCTACAGTAAACACCAGAGCAATGGATTACGTCGTAATTACACTCAAAGTGTTGAAGGTACAGTCAAGTGAATCAGTGAGGGAAATATTTCGTATAAACTGTTAAATGTCCGGTCAAGAAGAATTCAAATTCATGCCTAGTTTCTTTCAGTTGCAATGTCATAATTTCATATTCTCATCTGTTTTATCGCAACAAGACTCACTATTTTTTGATATATTATTTAAAGAATATATATTGTTCTATCAAACGAATTCATAGTTTCATTTCATTGAAAGTAAAATATCTTAACCTCAAAATTAATGGGGAAACCGAACGCCAATCTCCTTTTCCCAGAAATTATATGGTATGTTGTCAAAAGTAAGCTTATTACCCCACACCCTAGAGATAGTCAAGAGTCTCATTCTATTATTGCTGTACTGAGTGACAGCTGGCGCCCTTCAAATAACGTATGTGTAAGTCAGCAGGTAACAAGTAAGTGTGAGTACAAGGTTCAACAAGTGTGTATTTTATTTAATGCATGTTAATTTTCTTAATTTCCATTTTAAATGCAGATATTCAGATTTTTCAAGTTAAAATATATTTATATATTATATATTTATATATTTATATATATATATTTATATAATATTTGTAAAATTTAGTCGGAATGTCAGGAACATATTCTACAAAATGTAATCTCCGAGGAATATTGTGAATTGCAACATTGCTCTATATTGTGAACTTGCACCAAAATTTTCTACTGCAAAATATTCCCCCCCCCCCGCCCCCCCCCAACTTTATCAAGCTTCGGAAAGTCAGTGACATGTGGATTAGATCATATCGTCGTCGTTGTGCCAAAACCGTGAATGCGACAGTGCTCTTCCTATCGAATACTTCCCTTAAGACTAGCCACGCCTCCCAGCCACATACTGATAAGTTATGCAGTCCATCAGAACAAATTTCGTTAAGTTTCCTATGCACAACTGTAAAGGAAAATGAACCTTACTTTACCGTACTGAAGGAATGTACGTTTGCATGACATATTTACCCACTCCTAGAGTATGATGTATTTGAGGTTCATTTTCTTTTACAGTTTAGCACAGGAAAATTAACACAACGAAAATGTTCTGATGGATGGCGTATTAATATGTGACTGGAAGCCCTGTTCAGTCTTAATTGATAAGAAGAGCATTGTCACATTCGTAGTTTTGGCACAACAGTGACGATATGTTCTAAGAGTAAACGAAAGAGTTCAGATTGACATGTTTAGGCTATTCGGTCAGCAGTAACTAATCTCTATAATGTAACACTGATCCGGTTACACGATTCATGTTTTTCTGTCGTCACAGAATGAAACATTAATTTAAAATTCACACACACAAACAACTTTCATTATTATTATTATTATTATTATTATTATTATTATTATTATTATTATTATTATTATTATTATTAGTTGACACTTTAGTAGAGACAATTGTAGACTTAGATGGTCTGTTTTCTATTCTTTCAAGAATGACCAATCTGAAATTCGTTATACCGAGCTCGACAGCTGCAGTCGCTTAAATGCGGCCAGTATCCAGTAATCGGGAGATAGTGGGTTCGAGCCCCACTGTCGGCAGTCCTGCAGATGGTTTTCCGTGGTTTCCCATTTTTACACCAGTAAAATACTGGTGCTGTACCTTAATTAAAGCCACGGCCGCTTACTTCCCACTCCTAGCCCTTTCCTATCCCATCATCGCCACAACACC
This sequence comes from Anabrus simplex, assembly GCF_040414725.1. Classification (NCBI taxonomy): domain Eukaryota; kingdom Metazoa; phylum Arthropoda; class Insecta; order Orthoptera; family Tettigoniidae; genus Anabrus; species Anabrus simplex. The sequence goes on from NC_090265.1 coordinate 209,398,994, forward strand.
TATCCGTCTCGGTGTGACGTAAAAAAATAGATAAGTTAGGTACCTCGCCGTGGTTCCTACAGTCCATTGTTGAAGAGGCAAATGACTTAGTGAACGTCATGACTCCTTCAGCCTTTAGTATGGCTCTCATGACCGGGTCTGCTGCCTCTTACTGTCTATCAGATGCTCTCACACAAGATTACAATCCTTGAAACAAAGCCTGCCGCTTCGAGGTGTGAGGCAGACACGCTACTTCCACACTGCAGGGCTTGTGAATGAGTATACTTATTATTTCTTCCCCTTAAGTTTAGGTTAATCCCTGTCACTGTATCCGTCATGAGTGTTTCGTTTTAGCTGTATGTAAGATCTGTAGGTCATTCCGGTAGCCAATTGTTTAAAATAAATTCGACTCTCCTAGTCATCATCATTCCCCCTTTTCAATACTTTCTTTCAAATATGTTGCAAAGGAAGTAACTGTGTCTGAATATGTATCGAACAGTTTTTCTCTTCCGTGTTCCGTTCTGACAGATCAGACTTATTTTTTCACTTTTTTTTTTTTTTGAGAAATGTGGTCGGTACTTTTCCTATGTGTCCAGCGTTCGGGTCATTATTTTCCACGTCTACATCTCTACTGCTTTCAGGTACTTCAAGACCCTGTCTTTCCCGTTTTCCCAGTGTCCAAATTTTACGTCCATTTTTATGTAACCTACACTTCAGAAGAATATCTCCACATATGCGTGTCTTGTTTCGGGTAGACTATTTATGTAATTATTGGTCAGCGGATTTTTTCTTTCTGGAAGATTATCATAGCCTTAGCTATGGATATTTCTGCTTGACCTAATGGATACTTCGGTTGTCAGTGGTGACTATGCTTCCGAGACATCTGTCAATTTTCTAATTTTCATATTTATGGTAAATAGGCCTATTCGTTTGTAAATCGAGGAACTGATGATTGGAATGCATTACCTGCAGCTGACTTAGAGCATTATGCTTCAAGAATAGACTTCAGTATTCTGTAAGTTGTATGTAAATTTGTATGTGATGGTCATATTTTAATTCAACGCTCCACCCACTGTAAATTGTAGTATCAAGTCAACTGAATTATTTAATTTATATGTGAGTTTGTCTATGAACGTGCTGTATTTACAATGCTAAGATATAATAGTAATTGGACGGCTCACTCTACCGTAAGTCATAGTATAAAATGTTGAAGCACTTAAGGTACGTGTAAATTTGTGTTTGACTGTGTTGTTTTGTTAAGCTAGAAGTAAGCTCAACCTATAATACTGTAAGCCGTAGTGTTAAGCACTGGACATATTTAAGTTGTGTGTGAATTTTGATGCTGGATTTAGAATGAATAACTACTAGTATTTCTTGTAATACCGTCGTTGCCGGGCCAAAACCTCCTATGTGATAATATTTTTGGAGATATACTGACCCGCAGCACATACATTACCTGCTACAGTATGAAGAGCGAGAATGCCTTGACAACATTCACACAATATTTCACTTTAGATGACAGAATCTTACCGGCCAAAGTTATAAGTTAGGAAGTATTTTCACATGGGAGGTTTCGCCCGGACAGGGACGATATTTTCTTTCCATGGAATTGCTTGTTGTACTATTGTTGTTGGGTAATTATGTTTTAACTTTACTTCATTATCACACAACTGTAAGTGATCATTGGCATTGGGATATTTCCCAATTGCGATGTATTTGTTAATAACAATTTTAGCCTGAGATATTTGAATGGCACCTATAATGCCAAACATATTTGAAAGAAATAGCGGTATTTCGTTCAGAGATAGGCTTACAGTTAGGTAAATTTTGGCAATACGTTGTGTAACAGGCCTTCCCTCCTCTTAGTCAGAAATTACATTTTTTGTTGAATTGTTGAAGTAAATCAACTTCAATTTTGGCGTAATGTGAGGTGAATGGAGAAGGGAAGGTTACATAGGAGACTAATGGACCCACCCACAAAGGCGAAAAGATGCAGAGAGAAATGTAGATAAAAACACATTATTCCTTACACATTTTTGTATTTGAGCACATCTCTACTGACAAGAAACACGTCACAAACCAATATTCGTGTCAGTTTCAAATCCTGTATGTGTCTAATTCATATTTACATCAATACATTAATCGATATATCCATCCATAAATTACAGCACGAAAATGGGGCGGCATTTTATGGTCATAACAGCCTTGTGCTTCTTTGAGTCTCGCAACGTGTTGTGTACCGTCATCATCATAAGCACAAGTAATTCCCTATAAATCATGATGTAAGTAGCAAGTCCGGCGGCCGTGTGATGGACATTTATCGAGCTGTAAGTGGCACTTGCCTGCCGCATGCTCTTAATGGCCCCATGATTGAATCGCTTAGGTTAATATCTTTACTGCTCTCTCTAAACAACGTGTTGTAAACATGCATCCCCCTTCTCTCTACACCTCTCCTATTAGGATTTTAAGTAAACTTGTACGCGAACACAACCTCTAAACCATATTAGGCTATTATGATCCTGTACAATTACAACTGGCTCATGTGTATTCAAATATATTTGATGTAAAATTTTCTTTTCGACTGTTAGCTATAGCCTATATAAAAGCACGTGTGCAAGGTTTACAAGGACGTCTCAGAATGTGAGATCACTTGTACAGCGAGAGGAATAGATAAAATCTTATGACATCGGAGAAGCTTACAAGCCTCCCGTGTTTATCAAATCAATCAATCAATCAATCAATCAATCAATCAATCAATCAATCAATCAATCAATCAATCAATCAATCAATCAATCAATCAATCAATCAATCAATCAATCAATCAATCAATCAATCAATCAATCAATCAATCAATCAATCAATCAATCAATCAATCAATCAATCAATCAATCAATCAATCAATCAATCAATCAATCAATCAATCAATCAATCAATCAATCAATCAATCAATCAATCAATCAATCAATCAATCAATCAATACTGATCCGCGGATTTAGCGGATCTTGAATATATAAGTGGCAACACTGCACTGGAACCATGCTCTAGTTAGAGTCTTACCTCTTAATATCTCCTTTACATCCTTTCTACAACACCTAAACACCCTCATAACCACGTGCAGAATTATTTACAATCCCTTTTATGTGATTACCCCAATGAAGATCTTTTCTTATATTAACACCTAGATACTTACAATGATCCCCAAAAGGAACTTTCACCCCATCAAGACAGTAATTAAAACTGAGAGGACTTTTCCTATTTGTGAAACTCACAACCTGACTTTTAACCCCGTTTCTCATCATACCATTGCCTGCTGTCCATCTCTCAACATTATCGAGGTCATGTTGCAGTTGCTCACAATTTTGTAACTGATTTATTAGTCTATGCAGAATAATATCATCAGCAAAAAGCCTTACCTCTTATTCCACTTCTTTACTCATATAATTTATATACACAGTATAAGAAAAGATAAAGTTCCAAGAATACTGCCTTGAGGAATTCCCGCTCTTAATTATTACAGGGTCAGATAAAGCTTCACCTATTCTAATTCTGTAGGATTCATTTTCTAGAAATATAGCAACGCATTCAGTCACTCTTTTGTCTTGTCCAATTGCACTCATTTTTGCCAGTAGTCTTCCACGATCCATCCTATCAAATGCTTTAGGCAGCTCAATCGCGATACATTCTATTTGACCTCCCGAATCCAAGATATCTGCTATATCTTGCTGGTATCCTACAAGTTGAGCTTCAGTGGAACAACTTTTCCTAAAACCGAACTGCCTTCTATCGAACCAGTTATTAATTTCTCAAAAATGTCAAATATAATCAGGAAGAATGCCCTCCCAAAGCTTACATGCATCACAGGTCAAACTGATCTGTAATTTTCAGCTTTATGGATATCACCCTGTCGTTTATAAACAGGGGCTACTATAGGAGCTCTCCATCCATTTCGTATAGCTCCTTCATGCAAACGATAATCGAGTAAGTACGTCAGATATAGTACTATATCCCAACCCATTGTCTTTAGTATATCCCCAGAAATCTTATCAATTCCAGCCGCTTTTCTAGTTTTCAACTTTTGTATCTTATTGTAAATGTCATTGTTATCATATGCACATTTTAATACTTCTTTAGCATTAGTCACCTGGACATTATCCTTGCAACCAACAATCTTTACATTCTGCTGACTGAATACTTCTGCCTTTTGAAGATCCTCACACACAGACTCCCCTTTTTCATTAATTATCCCTGTAACGTCCTTCTTGGAACTTGTTTCTGTACCTATACATACTCTTCCATTTTTCACTACAATTTGTATAACTGCCAATTATGCTTGTCATCATGTTATCCTTAGCTTCCTAGATTCAATTTCCTAGTAAGTTCTTTCAATTTCTCCTTACTTCCACAGCCATTCCTAACTCTATTTCTTTCCAATATGCACCTCCTTCTTAGTCTCTTTGTGTAGTGGAGTATTGGAGCATTGTCATGGTTAGACTGGGTCCATTTCGAGGATGAATTCGCAGCAATCGGGAGTAGAACTTCCACAAAATTCCCGCATACTGATCGAAGTTGTCAGTGTTGATTCTATGTTGGATATGCCGTCCCATCTTCCCATGATCATCCGCATTTTCCCAACTGAAGCGGTAACTTTAAATTGTTTTGGAGTTAGGTAAACCTTCATGTCTGTACTTCCTGTGAATTCTTTTCTTAATACATACTGATCGGACCAACAAATACGAGTTTATGGCATACTCAGGGACGATCAAGGAGCTACCAGGCGGGTTACAACAGATTCTCTGTCCGATCGTTTGTCCTGTAAGGTTCGGTCATTAGTAGAGCTCTATCACTGTGCTAGTGAGACATGTAATTTACTGACACACTCAGTGATTGAGATTCTGAAGGGGACAGTAACAGCTATCCATCATAGATAGATTCAGCACTAAGCAAAGTGTGTTTATTATTGAAAGACACGTATTATTCTTATTACTGAGCGAGTTGGAAGTGCGGTAAGGGGTGCGCAGCTGTGACCTTGCATTCGGGAGATAGTCGGTTCAAACCCCGCTGTCAGCAATCTGAATATTGTTTTCTGTGGTTCCCCATTTTCATAATAGGCACTTTAATTGTAGCTCAATTAAGGCCACGGCCGCTTCCTTCCCACTCCTAGACCTTTCCTATCCCATCGTCGTCATAAGACCTATCTGTGTCGGTGCGACGTAAAGCCAATTGTACAAAAAAAGCTTTTCATTATTTTTATCAACTCGATATAGCTATAGTTACTCAGGACATGAAGAACAAGGAGGAGATTGAGGTTCTGGGGATTTTCTTTATTTTTCTTCTCTTCCTTTCGTCTTTAAGAAGAAGGAGAAGAAGAAGAAACAGAAGATGATGGTTTCATTCTTACTTTCTTCCCCGTTTTGTACCGGTTAGTATATTATTATTATTATTATTATTATTATTATTATTATTATTATTATTATTATTATTATTATTATTATTATTATTATTATACAATCCTCCGTGTGGAGATCATTTTCCAGTTTATCAATGGCTATGTGTGGTTTAATTGTGGGGAAATTTGAAGCACTAATTCCATTGACAATGTCAACCTAGGCCAGCATATGAGACCCTAGGAAACGGTATTATAGAACTAAATGAAATAACAGAAGACGATTATGATGCGTGTCATAGAATTTTCTTCGAAGATGCCAGGTCTCCATCAGCGGAAATGTAAATCATTATCGACAGCTGTTATTAATGATTTCCATTCTAACCTTGACCAGAGCATTCGCCATTTATTACATGCCTCTGGCATAGGAACTGGAGACTACCGATATAGTATTCTTCAATGGAATAACAGGCTAACAATACCTTTCTTCAGCTCAGAAGAACCGTGACACGTACAGTCCATTCAGGGCTTTGGCTTGTCAAGACGATCGCAGCGCAACCAGGTGGCCTGCGGATACTGAATATCCAGGAGGTCAACGCACGACATTCTGAACAGTATTCTCTACATTGCATGATGGGGTTCTTCAGCATGTCCTGGGTATTTCTGAGGTCGCTGGAGCCTTTCCAGTTCATTTTACGTAATTGGAGCTTTAAGACTGCATAACATTGCAGACTCCACATGATTTTTCGGGGCAAAAATGGCCTACAATTCACGATAGTCCTTTCGAAAGCCAGAAGAGAAGCCATTGCGATAATATTTTCGCTACATAATAATAATAATAATAATAATAATAATAATAATAATAATAATAATAATAATAATAATAATAATAATAATAATAATAATAATAATAATAATAACCATTTCTACTTGTTTTAAGTCGCACTGACAATGGTCGGTTTTATGGCGTCGAAAATATAGGACAGGGATAGGACTGGGAAGGAAGCGACCGTGGTCTTTAATAAGCTACAGGCCCAGCATTTGTCTGGTGTATAAATGGGAAATTATGGGAGATCATCTTTTTGGCTTCCGACAGTGATGTTCAAGGCTGAATGCAAGCTGTCAGCTACGTGTCTCAAACCGCGTGGGCTATTCACTCAGTATGAACATTCTTCTTCTTCTTCTTATTATTATTATTATTATCATTATTATTACAGTGCCATGATTAGCGTAGAGACTTATTTGCTGGCTTTCCAACCGGACTATTTTGAGTTGGGAGGTTTACCCATGAAGTCCATCCAACCTTAAATTCCCGACCAAAATCCAAAATAAGCTACGGTGTCCAGCGACCCCAGATGTAGACTTTCTGGGATAAATTGGAGAACCTAATCATGAATATTAAGCAATGCTGCTGGGATAGAAATTGTATCAGTTCTCAATGACAGGTGAGTAACTGAGGTGAGTAAACAGTTTCATAAGGATGTGTGATAAAAGGAAAATTATAAAAAAGTGCTTGTGTAAGAAATTTTAGTGTCCAAAAGGCATTTGGTCGGTAAATGAACGATTCCATTCCTGCTGAGAGTAATTACGGATTCTATTTAAACAAGGTATACGAAGTGGAGACATCATTTTATCTATAGGTACAGAGACCATGGTGTATTTATGAAATCAGTAAGTTATCTGTATGGAAGTTTTCATACGTCTGTTTACATATTTATCCTAGCTAGGAATGCATTATTGCGCACGCATCTAAGAGGTCTATAAACTGTCACCCAGAAGCCTCAACTCCATTAACGGAAGGCCTGTTTCCTTTCTCTCCTCTCGACGAGTTTACTAATTTTTTCTCCTCCACGCTATGTGTTTAGCTAAAGACCACCCCGAAGCAAGTGTTGGTTTTATCTGACACTGTTCCCCCATGTAACTGTGTTTTGTGTTGCAGGTTTGTGGGCTGGGAAGGTGCTATTGGTGGAGACTCACCAATCACAGTGCTGAATGACAATCAACATGGCTGCACCATTCACCTGTGCTCCCAATACTTCCTGTTCACTTCTATGAAATAACGAAACAGGATTACGTATGACTTTATTGACGTTATTCAACATCCCGAAATGTAGATCACTGATGGTTGTTCTTCTTGAAATAAGTAAGAGAACAGTAGGTTTCTAGCTATAGTAAGTATTAGAGCTATCTGTGGTTTCTCAGGTCTTAGCAAACACAACTGATGTATTTCATAGAAGGGAGCAGTGGTTCGTTAGTAATCTTAAAGAAATAATTAGAGTTTTGCCCCAGACTGTAAGAACACAACGCTTCTGGATGTTCATTTGCTGGGCTAAGAGCGAAGGAATAATACTTTTGTCCGTTTAAATGACTAAGATTATCGAAGATTGGATTCTCTTCCAGAAATTAACAATTCTAAATCTCCTTCCCTTCACAAAACTAGCCTAGGCCTATATTGTTGCTGTACGTGCAAAAGGTCATAACTCCCATTATTCTCCTTATGACTGGTCGCGACTCCCAACCACATATGGATATTTAGTCCATCAGAACAGTATTCGTTGTGTTCATTTTCCTATGGTTACCTACGTGTAAAGGAAAATGAACCTTCCCGTACCACACTCTATACTGCTAATAATAAGAGATGGTTTGTGACATTTCGTAGAGGGAAGTCCGTTTACTGCCTGCCAAGGCGGGATAAAGGGAGTGGCTGTGTGGTTGCCATGGAAACGAGGGTGGGGCGACTGCGGTTACCATGGAGATAAAACTTCTGGGAGGCTCGTCTTGCTGGGAGTTGCCAAACCTGTCACTGTCACTGATAAGAACCTGATTGTTTGTATAAGAGTGATCGCAAATGGGACGACACCGCCTGGCCAGGTAGTCTACAAGAGATCACAGTGGTCAGATTGAAGGAGGAAACAAGTGAGCCGGAAGCGAGGGGTAAGAGCATGTAGAAAGGAATGCTGGAATGTGGCAACATCGTGAAATGGCACGTGCAGTGCTCCTCCCTCCAACCTTATCTGTCAGACGCCAACTTTAGTTAAGTCTAGTATAGGAACGTACAGTATGTTTGCATGTCTTATTTACCCACTCCTACAGTATAATGTACTTAAGGTTCATTTTCCTTTACACGTTAGCATACGAAGATGGACACAATGAAAATGGTTCTGATGGACTGCATATCCATGTGTGACTAGGAGGTGTGACCGGTCTTACAGTCTTAAGGAAGATAATGGATAGGAAGAACAATGTGAAATATGACCTTTTGCCCGAACGGTGACGATATACAGTATTAAGTTGGACTAACACGTACAGTAAATCGTATCAGCCCTTTCCCCATCTCCTAATGGTCTGAGGCGAATGGAGGAGGATAAGTTACCTAGGAGAATAATGGATTCGGTCATGGAGGGTAAGAGAAATGCAGGGAGAACAAGATGACGATAGTAAGATTCAGTTTACAGTGGTTTAAAGAGGTATATGTAGAAGTAAACAGTGCCACAGAGGTTGTAGGTAATAGATGATTGTGGCAGCAGTTACTGTGGTAAATTCACAGAGACTTGCTGACTGCACGCTGAAAGCCATACCAGTGTATAATGATGTTGTCTGTCTGCCTCTCTGTCTGTCTGTCTGTCTGTATGTCTGTCTGTCTGTCTGTCTGTCTGTCTGTCTGTCTGTATGTATGTATGTATGTATGTATGTATGTATGTATGTACAGTATATTCCATTTCCAAGTCTCCTTTCTGTCTTGCCTTCAGTGTTAGTTAAATCAGACTCTATGTGTAATTTCAGTAGATGTGACCAACATAAGTTGTTTTCCTGAGTAAAATGAACTCTGTAGTGAAATAACTTTCGCCCTCCTGTCATAGTCTAATTGAATAAGTTTTCTCGCCTCAACTTTAAATAAATTTTTCGAAGTAGGCCTATCATTTCGTTGTTTTATAAATATAAGTTAAAATCATTTCTAACGCGAGCCATACGAATTTAATATACACTACGAACAACAAAGGTGAAATTCTTTCGTAGCCAATCATTCAGATAGAACAGGAAACTGGTCTCGACTAAAAAGCAGAGAGTGGTACGATGCTCCACAAATCCTGTTCCGCCACAAGATTTTTATTTGACTGGATAATACTCAGGTCTATTCAAGAAAGGGAACTTTTAGACATTAGTACGACTAATGATAGTTGAGTTAAACGTCCTGTCACCGGGTGTGTGTACTGGTACAACATTCCACGATGTTATGGTTCATGCAACTCTACTCGAGAAGTTTTATGTACTTTCTTCATTTGGATTGTAATTAACGGTGCTTTTATATTGATTACAGCTTTGAAAACACCACCTATAATTATGATGTAAAAATGTCAATATTGTTAATGGTTAAGTGAAATCATGTCTGTTCCAGTCTGATTCTTCGTTCAAGAGCGCAGATAAACAGCTTGGAAGATCTTCGAAGACATTTTAATTTGGCTCTGAGGAAGTAAGTAGAATATTTTGTAATAATGTTCATAGAACAAAAGCGTTGGACCCCTTTATCAAAGCATTATTTCCGTTGAACAGTTTTATTAATAATAATGTTATTGGCTTTACGTCCCACTAACTACTTTTACGGTTTTCGAAGATGCCAAAGTGCCGGAATTTAGTCCCGCAGACGTTCTTTTCTTACCAGCAATTCTACTGACACGACGCTAAGTTATATGAGCACGTTCAAATACCACCAGATTGAGGCAGGATCGAACCTACAAAGTCGGGGTCAGAAGGCCAGCGCCTCAACCGTCTGAGCCACTCAGTCCAGCAACAGTCCTACTGAAAATCTTCTGCAGGACGGTTGTTTTCCGACAAAGGACGTGCGCTCAGTAACCTTAAATTTCAAGTGGAAACAAGCGAAACGGGGCACGACACTAAACCTAGGACAAAACGAAAGAGAATGACCACGTTTGTATTCATATCTACAGCTAAAATATGCCCCTTTTAGTGACGTCCAGCGTACGTATCATGTAAAAAATAAGCCCGATGTTACAAATAAAACCAGTGGCATATACAGCTCATTCAGGGCTTTGGTCTGCCGAGATGACTGTTACCCAACTAGGTGGCCTGTAGCTATTAGTCCCCTTCGTTTCAGTGTGACAACATACTCATCGTTATTGTTTGACTTTTACGAGATCCACCTCCGTAGCGTAACGGCTAGTGTTATTAGCTGCCGTATTCGGGGTCCCGGGTTCGATTACAGTTACAGGCAGGAGGGCTGGTATGTGGTTGGAATGGTACGTGCAGCTCACCTTCATTGGGAGTGTTCCTGAAAAGAGCTGCAACACCTCGGGATGAGGACACGAGTTTCATGATTATGTCCGCATAATTTTAGCATAATGTTAGGGTAGGAGGGATGGTGATAGGGACAATTTCTTCCAAGGGCATGAAACAGAAAGACCTACATCAGGAATCTTAGGAGAACATTTATAATCCTGAAATTATTCTGCTCTGGTTCGTAACGTGCCTTTTAGTAAAAGAAAAGCTAAGTCCACTCCGTAGTGGCCAAACGTTCCCTCAAGTAATGAAAGGTAGACCTGAAGGCCTGTATTAATCGTAACGTTGGCAGTAATGTGGGCCTAAATAACCTGATAAAATCTCTGCCATATCGTCAACACATTTCTATTGTACACCGAGTGCAATGTGTCGCTCCAGTTAAGAGTTTTGTATCGTCATCATCAGCATCAAACGATCACCTGTCGTGATGACCACACGCTGCCTTAACAAATTGCCTACTCTAATTGAAAAATGATTTCTCATCTCAGGCAGGCAGGCAGGCAGGCAGGCAGGCAGGCAGGCAGGCAGGCAGGCAGGCAGGCAGGCAGGCAGGCAGGCAGGCAGGCAGGCAGGCAGGCAGGCAGGCAGGCAGGCAGGCAGGCAGGCTTCTCTCTTAAAATCATCCATTACGCCCAACTGGTTTAGGTCTTTTCCAGCTCATCTCTCCATCGCAGCCTTGGTCTACTAATATTCGAGCTTTTCTTGGTCGGCCTTCGTAGCTGTCCATATTTCGGAGCCATACGGTACAATCGAAGGAATGATGGCGATTTTGATCTTTACATCTCAGTGGACTTCGTAAGCTAAATAAGCACCTGTTTCCTGGTTGGATCCTCTACTGTAAATCGAAGTACACTTCATTAAGCACAGGAAATACTTATGTTCTGTGTGAATTTGTGTATGATGATGCTGGATTTAGAATTTTGAATTAGTAGTATTTCTTGTAGTTTTTTCTCTCCATGGAATTGCTTATTGTAACTTTTCTGTTGTTGTCGGGTAGTTAGGTTTCAACTTTACTTTATTATCGCTGGTAATGTTAAGCTAGTAGTAAACTCGATCTATAGTATTGTAAGCCGTAGTGTTAAGTACAGGGTAAATTTTAGGTGTGTGAGAATTTGTATATCGTCGCTGCCGGGACAAAACCTCCTATGTGAAATATTTTAGCTTAGAACTTTGTCCGGTAAGGTTCTGTCATCCAAGGTGCAATATTGTGTGAATATTGTCAAGGCATTCTCGCTCTACATAATGTATGTGCTGCGGGTCAGTATATCTCCGAAAATATTTTCACATAGGAGGTTTTGTCCCGGCAACGACGATATGATGATGCTGGATTTAGTATGTTACAATAGCAGTAGGCCTATTTGTTGTATTATTTTTTTCCATGTAATTGCTTGTTGTACTCTTGCAGTAGTAGTAGTTGTTGTTGTTGGGTAATTATGTTTTGACTTCAATTCATTATCACACTACTATAAGTGACTATTGCCACCCCAAGTGGGATGTATTCGTTAATAATAATAAAATTACGTGTGGTGAACCATGCTCACAGGTAGGCCTACTTGAACTTATCTACTGATTAGACGTCCATTCAGTCCATAGACAATAGGGTCGGGTTTTGTACTGATCTTGACATCAGCATGAACTTCGTGTTGTTTTCTTTGATCTGTTAAGACCCACCTTTGCAGCCGGTTGCATGATAGCTACTGTCATCTCAGTCAATTCTTTGTTACCTTGGCTAATCACAACGATGTCACCTGCGCAGGCTCTCCATTTATGACGGCCGTTCAGACAGTGAGACAGTTTCCTATATACGCCTTTACATTTTTGAACTTATATCTATCTGGGCAAACCAACAGATATTTATATTGCCTACGAAACTATTAACGATGTTTCAAATAGAAAGCTTTCGAAACATTGCTGTTGATAAAAGCAAAGCATTTCAAAGCAAGAATTCAATAACTAGTCTGCAATTGAAAGCAGAATGTCGCACTAGACGGTACAGAAATGAACCATTTTAAACTTTCCCTTAATTACTAGTTTTATTGCTCGGCGTATCGGTTTATTATCACTTCAAGTCATCTGAGGTGAACAATGGCCGTTACTGTCCCGAGTATAATTTAATGGGCTCTTTACAGCAAATTATACCGCACGATTTGCTGTAATATGTCTTGTTTACATTCATCTGATTACCATAATGATTTGTTATTAAACTTTCTTAAACCTGACGGCATGAGTCTCATACTGAACACGATTGCGGCGAAATATTATTTATTTTGGATTACTTTAACACCAATCTGGCACAGCACCTCGGGGAAGAAAACGCGCAGTACCTCTTCAGCACCTTACACACTCTCTGCTTAGTCAAAATTACAAATAAAAAATAAAAAAAATTTAAAAAAATAAAAAATAAAAAAATAGCCGGGCTGAGTGGCTCAGACGGTTGATGCGCTGGCCTCCTGACCGCAACTTGTCAGGTTCGACCCTGGCTCAGTTCGGTGGTACTTGAAGGTGCTCAAATACGTCAGCCTTGTGTCAGTAGATTTACTGGCACGTAAAAGAACTCCTGCGGGACATAAATTCCGGCACCTCGGCGTCTCCGGAAACCGTCAAGTGTAGTTAGTGGGATGTTGTGAAGCAATGGTAAATGAGTTCAGAATGGGGAGGAGCGTCAGGGAAATCCTGAGGAAACACTTTACAGGAGGACAAGAAATACTGTCATGGAGTACACACAACTTAGAAGGCAAGAAGATGCCGGCTGGATTTCCTTCGCCAACTAGACCAGAACTTCACCCTATATATTTTTTTATTCGGTTATTATTATTCAGCCATTTTTATAAGTCAGCAGTCCAGCTCATGTCTAAATGGTTAGCGTGCTGGTCTTTGGTCACAGGAGATCCGGTTCGATTCCCAGCGGGGTCGGGAATTTTAACCTTAATTGGTTAATTTCGCTGACACGGGGGCTGGGTGTATGTGCCGTCTTCATCATCATTTCATCCACATCACGACGCGCAGGTCACTTACGGGTGTCAAATCAAAAGACCTGCATCTGGCGAGGAGAACTTGTCCTCGGACAATCCCGGCACCAAAATCCATACGTCATTTCATTTTTATAAGTCAGCAGGGATCAGTGAAGTGAATTGTCCGATAAATTTAATGTAATGGGTTTCGGGAAAGGTAACTTTCGAAAAAATTGTATACGGCGAACTTGATTTTCGGAAAATTTGATTTCGAAGGTTAAACCGCAACCGTATTAACCTATTACAGCAATGAATAGGTCTATAGGTTAATTTCTAAAGCCTTAGGTGGCATGTTGTGCAACGCAGGGTAATAGTCCAGAACAACATACCCTTGTCACTAAAGGTTACTGCTGTATATCAAAATAGCTCCGAGAATTCGAATAGTGAATACTTTCTTCCTTTTGGTTCATCGTACTGACCCTGGGAAGTCTTATCGCGACGACGGGATAGGGCAGGGAAGAAGTGAACTTGGCCTCAATTAAAGTAAAGCCTCAACATTTGATTGCCAGCTCCACCGTGTGGGGACTGCGTGCCTGCTCTTACCCGGAGGCCTCGGGTTCGATTCTCGGCCAGATCAGGGATTTTTTACCTGGATCTAGATCTCAGCCTACGTGATTACAATTGAGTCTGAGGAGTTATCTGACGGCAAGTTTACGGCCCCGGTCTAGAAAGCCAAGAATAACACCAGAGAGGATTCGTCGCGCTGACCTCGCAATCTATGCAGGCCTTCGGGATGTGAAGCGGTCGCTTGGCAGGCCATGGCCCTTTGGTGCTGTTGCTCCATTTTTTTACAACCTTGGAAATTTATCGAACATCTCCCTTTGTAAATTATTGAAATTTCTTATTCCTCTTCCCATTAACACATTTTTCCCGCAGTGTGTCCCCTTGAATTACAACTTTATCTTCATATGATGACACTTCGTACTTTTAAAATCTCTATTCAAGCTTATTCGTCTACTAATATCATTCCCGAAGAAAGTAGTGACAAACTACCTCACTCTGTATTTGTCTAGTATGCCTCACTTTGGCACCACCATCGGTTTTTGCGGTGCGCCATAACCACATAACCTCTGTTGGTGATATTTGAGGATCCCACCAGCCTCTGAGCTGATAACCTAACAACAGAATATCTATCCGCGTCATCCCTCCTCTGACAGATTGGAAAATAACGCGTAGACGAGCATCTCATCTCATTGCTCCCAAGTTTTCCCAGTCCAAAAATTTTAAATATTTTTGTAACCCTACTCTTTAGTCCGGCCCCGCGGTGTAGAGGACAACGCGTCCGTCTGTCAGCCGGCGGTCCCGGGTTCTATTTCCCGCCGGGTCAGGGTTTTTAATTGTAAATGATTAATATCCCTGTACTGGGGACTGGGTGTTTGTGTCGTCCTTAATGTTCCTTTCCTCACATTCAACATTTTACACTTCCGCCATTTCCAAATACACACAGGTTCCCACCATATGGTGCAAAGTAGAGGCTGGAGATCTTCTTAGGTTGACGCCCCGCATAAATAGCATTAAAAACCCTTACTCTTTCGTCAGAAATCACGAACAGTGGAATACCTTACGTTGCCCATGGCCACAAGACTTCACGGTATGTACAAAGATGACTCTTCTGTACCAACAATAAAGGGGCGGGAGGAGTCTTGTCAACTCGCGAAATGACAGTGTAACACCACCAAACTTAATGGAGGGCTCATAATTAATTTCGGTTCACAATATAGCCTACTTCTTCAGTTACGAATTTGTTCAGGAGTTCCACGGTCGTACATTACAGGTCGACTATTATAACCTCAAAGAACTTTACCTTCCAGAATAAACTTAATTACGGAGCTGAATGAAGGAAGTAAGGAAGGCTGGTCGTTATCGTAGATGGGTGTGTGTGTGTGCTGTACTCAGATCTGCGGTGAGAATAATGGGGCCATTCTGCTAATGGTGCATTGTTCGAGGGAGACACGTTCTACCACTCCAAGAAGACGTCTTGGTGGGGAGAAAGTTGCTAGGCGACAGTCTGGAACGGCGCGAGCACCGCGCCACTAGTTACAAGCCATTTCCCAGTATTGGCTGGTCCAAGTTGAAAATAACTTGTGCTCTGCAGACTCCCAACACTTTAATTAAAGACCTAGAGGTTGATGATCGCATTAATAGCTACAGCCTAAATGTACAAATGCAAAGTGATCCTGTATGGGCATATAATTAAGGAAAAACGAAACATGAATAGAAAAGACGAGAAATAATTAGGAATCAAAGTTTGTTAACCCTTTTTCCGACTCAGCGGAGTAGGGGAAACGCGCCTGTCAACCGGTGGCCTCGGGTTTGATTCCCGGCTGGGTCAGGGGTTTTTAATTGTAAATGATTGATATCCCTGGCCTGGGGACATTCCTTTCCTGACATTCAACACTCTAAACTTTCTCCATTCCAATTACACGCAGGTTACTATCACATGGTGCAAGTACGGACAAAAGATCTCTATAGGTCGAAGCCCCGAAAAAATAGCATTTTAAGAATAAAATAAGTTAAAGAATAATATTAATCCGTTGATGGAACTTGTACAACAGTGTGTAAACTGAAGTTTAGAACCTGGCCATTGATATAATATGCTCTCTCGGACGTACATTATAGTGATGATGATGATGATGATGCTTGTTGTTTAAAGGGGTTTAACATCGAGGTCATCGGCCCCTAATGGTACGAAATGAAATGAAAACAAAAAGTTCAAAAAATCCACTGACCAATACTGTATAAACAAAAATGTCATGAAAAATGAATGGATGGACATGAACCCCAAAGAAACAAAAGCAAACAAGAAACAAACAAACAAAAAACAGTGGATCCGACTCAAAAACGGTCATAAATAATAGTATTACTGACCAAGGGACCACTTATTAAGCACAGTCCTGAATCGATTATGCTTGATGTCTAAAGGGGTCCAAAATCCAGGTCTAAGGCCCCTCAGTATGGTACATGTCACGAGTAAAGTAGAACCATGATATTTCTCAAGCTGCGGTACTAGTCAAAGGTAGCGTAAACTCACGGTGCTCCAAACATTAAGGTAGCCTACTACTCACAGGTATTTTTCCTCGTACAGGTAATGCAGACCTATGGTGTTTCTCACAAAATGGCGCCACTCATAACCAACGCAAACCGATGAGGTTCCTCACCAAAGTGTACTAATCACGGGCGCCGGTATTCCCGTGGTGTTCCTCACATAGTGAGTACTAATCACTGGCAACGCACACCCACGGTGTCGCTCATATAGTGGTACAACTCACAGGCAACGCCCAGACCCGTGGTGTTGCTCACATGGGTACGATTCACGGGTACTGGAAACCCACACTGAACCCCGCTTGAGTGCTACGAATCACAAAACTATTCAGTACCTAACAGAGTGGTACTACTCGCAAGTAAAGGCGACCCATGGTGATCCCCTCCTGATGGTAGGAATCAAAAATAGTTTCATGGTTCTAATTCGATCAACCCTTGGTCGCCCCTTTCAGTCGCCTCTCACGACAGGCAGGGGATACCGTGGGTGTATTATTCGTCTGCCTCCCCCACCCACAGGGGGTGTGTGTTTGGTCCGCGAGAGGTATTTTATATCCCTCAAGTCCGCCGGCAAGCCGGTTAGGATCCACCTATCCGCCACCTGGGACGCGCTACGTGGGAGTATCACCTCTCCCGCCTGTTACGCCTGCGCAGCAGGTTCGTGGAGTACATTATAGCCTACTGTAACTTTGTCGTCGAATGTTAACGAGAGGAGACACGTATTCAGCACCATCACTTTCACGTCAAATCTTTTACTGATGTAGAAATATCCTTTGATTTCTTTTTGCTTCTTCTCGTCAATGAAGTTTGACGAACATCAATAATTTTTTCATATCTTGCACTTTCCGTATAGAATTGCGATATCGTGCATGTGGAACCACTGCAGAAAATTCCTAACTCAGGTTGAATGTCTCTGTCCACGGCCACGTCCTCCTTCTGTCTTACCTTCTACGATCAGCTGTATCAGGCTGTACCTAACATTCCGGAATAGAGGCTGTATTCCACCGTTTTGAGAGGGGTAAGAAATTGGTATGATTTCTCAGCACGACTTAGTACTTACTCGTTAGTAACGCGGTCTACCCAGGACAATTTATACATTCTGCGATACATCAGCACTTTAAAATTCTACAGTCGATTCATTGACAAATCCTCTTAGACCTTCATATTTTCTCACCATTAATAGGAATTATATTTTATGGAATAGATGGATGCATTTAGTAGCCTCTCTGACGTCTAAATAACTTTCAAAGAATAATTACAACCGCGGCACTTGTTTGGAGTAAAATTTCAAAATCGTGCAAAGCCATCTTCAGGGCTATCGAGATTGAGGATCGAACCCACTATTTCCCGAATGCAAGCTATAGTGAGATGGGCTTTTCGAAACGAAAATGCAACGGCGCAGAATACAATTACCGAATAAGAGAGTTATTTACCACTGGAAGCTGCACGTCCTGAACCGGGTTGCCAAATCACTCAGTGTATTGCGTATTTCCGTGGTTATCGGTAGTGCGATGTGTTGCACGTAGATGTATTAAGACGAACACAAATACTTAATCAATATTTATTCCCTGGCGAAAGATGATCGCATTAATAGCTATTGCCTAAATGTACAAATGAAAAGTGATCTAGTCTCAGTAAATAGCTAAGGAAAAGCAAAACATGGATAGAGAATGCGGAGAAAAGCCTGGATGGGAAAAGAACTAAGGGCCCTCTAAACCGGAGGCACCTACGCTGATCATCCACTCAAGTAGGTGGACGGTTTCGAACATTAAATAGCCTAATATTTATTTACTCTTATGGTACAATATAGGTTGAAAATTGTATGTCCTGGTGAAACATTGGGATTTTTCTTGCTAGGGGCTTTACGTCGCACCGACACATATAGGTCTTATGGCGACGATAGGATAGGAAAGGCCTAGGAATTGGAAAGAAGAGGCCGTGGCCTTAATTACGATACAGCCCCAGAATTTGCCTGGTGTGAAAATGGGAAACCACGGAAAACCATATTCAGGGCTGCCGATAGTGGGATTCGAACCTACTATCTCCCGGATGCAAGCTCACAGCTGCGCGCTTCTACGCGCATGGCCAACTCGCCCGGTAAGGGAAAAAAAAGTGGTGGAAGTCATAACGGGAACTTGGCATAAAAAACTTGGAGGTTCATGATTAGAATGTCAAGCATGCGTCTGCTGACCAAGGGAAATTCAATTTAGGAATTAGTTATAGAGTAATTCTCCTTAGGCTAGAGTATATTTAAGGAAGGGAGTTATTGTTGTATGGATTGCAAGTTCTCTTCTCTGCCAAACCGAACTCATCTATTGAACTTAAATAGAACGCTAAAATGGAACTTTAATGAACTCTAAAAATAAGGCTTAACTTGTACTTCAATGTTATGCACCATTGCATTTTTGTGTTGAAAAGCCCACCCATCACATCATACCGTAGAAACTTATCGCTAGCTATTTAACATCGCACTGCTCCACGGCTAAATTGTTAGTGGGTTGGCCTTTATTCGATTCCCGGCCAGGTCGGTACCTGCACTAGGCCTCTTTGGAGGCCACACACTAATATTATTAACGTTACACTAACACTGGCAGGTTTCCGACGATCTTGAGGCTGGCAAGGACTACGACTGGGAACATACCGACTGCCCCTTTAATTAAAGTAGAACTCTTTTACATGAAAACCAATAATATTATTAGTAAATAACGGATGTCCCCATTTAAAAATAATTAAATGCCAACTGACTGACCCAGTGTTTAGTCATACAACCATAAGCGCAACGGGTAACTACATTGCACAGATAATCTAATCTTTCAGAGTTAAGTCCATTTAATTCACTTCGATACGCATTATTTCCAGTCTTACGAAATGTATCGATGACGATTAAATCGAGAGGAAAGCTCCAACTTTTGTCTATTCTGCGTATTTAAAAGAGACCCAGGAATAATGACAATGACAAAGATGTAAGTAAAATTGTTTCCTCTTGACTGACATTTGTATCACTAGGTTAGGCTTCCAGAACATTAAATACTGTGGAGATAGGAGAGGAAAGAAGTAAACAGAATGGTTTAAATATGTTTCGTAGACGGTAACAATAAACCCAGCCAAGCCTGAACTGGAATTAAGGAGCAGGGGAGTTTCCCTCGAGGGAATGTATGTCATGTAGCCCACTCGTAAACGACATTTCATTTCTCTCTGGATAACTCCTGACGAGTTCTGAAATATTTCATAAACACGGTCCAGGCTGGACTTGGCATGCGAGATCTTCATGAGCAATTAGTACAAACATGTCGTCTGTGATCTCCATACTTCTGACAAGAGAAAACCTTCCCACGGCGCCTGACGGCTTCAGGATGATAATGCGAGAGGAGAAGGGCTTCGTGATAAGTTCAACCGAATTGACAGATAACCCTTTGTTTATTATTATTATAGCAACGTAGGCTACAGACCATTAAGCACCTTAGTCAATTAAGACAAATTAATAAGCAACGAAAAATTAAATTAGATTAGAGTCGGTTGGGTGTTAGATAAACAATTTAGGTAAGAGATAACTGAAGGAATCATAACATACCTGCATCTAAGAATGGTTCTAAAAGAAACGAGTATCAAGCAACCACCAATTGTTAGACTATAATAACAAGGATTTTTCATTTAGCCAACATGTGATCTTCTTCTCTTCTTATGCTCTTTATCCACATTTCTTGTGGTCGGCACTTTGCATGGCCGGAAGACAACCTGAAGTATAGGGATGTTTCACTGTTGCATTTATCTGTGGTATGGTGTGTTGTGTGTAGATGAAGAAGTACGTATTTATAGAAATACAAACACTCAGTCTTCAAGGTAGAGGAAATAACCATAGGCATATCAAATCCCAGCCCGGCCTGGAATCGAACCCGGAGCCTTCTGACCCAAAGGCCACTACACTCGCCATTCAGCCCAGGACCCGAAGACAAAATCTGGCAACTTTCCAGATTTACAAATTTATTTCAGGGAGCAATCAGTTTTTACATCCACACTACCCCCCGTTGGTCGTAAGAGCCGTATAAATGGGAATAAATGTAGACTATAGGTCTACACGTAGGTCTGCGTATGATTATATATAAGTGTGTAGCCTATGTACGAATATCAGAGTTGAAAATTAATTACACAGAAAATAGTATCTTCACCTGGAAGAGTGACACGTCGTTCTATATTCGTGAAAATATACTGCAAATTATACACATGTTATTTCTCTCCAAAGTGCCTTCTAACGGAATGTCGTGTAAATCTCCTTCTAATCGATTTTCATTTTTGTATCATTCATTTCCCTTGTACTACTCAGTTATATTTTCCAATTTAGTTTAATATTATCTGTTTATGAACCTCCGTGGCTCAGACGGTAGCGCGTCGGCCTCTCACCGCTGGATACCGTGGTTCAAACCCCGGTCACTACATGTGAGATTTGTGCTGGACAAAGCGGAGGCGGGACAGGTTTTTCTCCGGGTACTCCGGTTTTCCCTGTCATCTTTCATTCCAGCAACACTCTCCATTCTCATTTCATAGCATCTATCCGTCATTAATAAATCACTTTGGGAGTGGCGACCTCATCGTTCTAATAGCCTATATTTGCTTCATTCATTACATCCCTGACCCGGTCAATGACTGGAAAACAGGTTGTAGGTTTTCATTTTCATTATCTGTTTATACATTCGATGCATTAATTTTGTATTCTCTTCCCATCTACGGAGATTAGGATACATCATTTACATTAATCACTTATCCGTTTCGTTTAGGATTTTATTCCGTATTGATCAATTGAAAATCCCAATTATTTATATTCTCTAGCTTGCAAACCATGAAAATAACGGTTTATAAACAAATCTAGGATTGCAATGACTGCTCACTTAATGTCTCAGCTTTCAAGACAATGAAAAAATGTCACATGGCATCTGTCGTTATTTTCTGGTTTTTGATGATTTATGAAAGCGCTTGAAACCTAGAGATTGCCAGGCCTGTGTGTTTAGAATGCGTGAAGTTTGCATCGCTGTATACTTGTCAATGATAATTAATCTGTTATCATTTTGTGGTGTTTCTATGTTTCGTATAATGCGCTTTCCACACTGTGTATTCACTGTGTTTGAAGTCTGTGTCAACTTGCCCATTAGGGCCTTGGCCTGCTAAGCGATTGTAACCCAAAACGATTTCCGGTATATATTAGAAGACCATATGGTGAGCGTGACAACATTCTCATCCGTATAATGTGAATTTCGTGATCAGGCCTGGTACCTTTCTCATCAGTCAGCTCCTTAGTTGATCTCATGAGGGTGAGTGAACCCTGTTCCAGACCGCAGCCCAGAATTCAAATCCCTGGACTGGCCGGGAATCGAACATGGATCCTCCAAGTAATAGGTAGACCCGTTACCTATACACCACCAAGCTGGCTTCACGTAGCTACGGCGTTGACATAAAGAGTACGAATAGTTTTAAATGTCAGGATAGCTTTCTATTCGCCAGTGTTTGAGTAAAATGGAGAAACATAAAATTGAAATATTTTCAGTAACGACAAAAGATAAATTTTAGCCCATTATTATTATTATTATTATTATTATTATTATTATTATTATTATTATTACTGCCAGTCCAGCTTTGAAATGGTAGCGTGCTGGCCACTTACTCGGAGGACCCGAGTTCTGAGTACCGGCCCAGTCATGGAGTTTTACCTGGACCTGAGTGCTGGCTCGAGATCCTCTGAACATACGAAATCACAAATGAGCAGCTATCTGACAGTGAGATAACGAATCCGGTCTAGAAATCCAAGAATAACGGCCGAGAGGATTCATCGTGCCGACCACATGCCACCTCGTAATCTGCAGGCTTCGGGCTGAGCAGCGGTCGCTTGGTAGGCCATGATACTTTGGGGCTGTTGTGGCATCGGGTATTAATATTATTATTATTATTATTATTTTATATTTATCTTAAACGAATAAATATATGATAAATTATCACAATAATATTTTTCATTCTCTAATTAAATAAGCTAATTTGTTGATTAAGATATGACATTGAATTTACTTTACAAATGCAAACTAAACTAAAGCATGTTACATATTTCAGCATTCTCCCTCGTTTTTCTTTGCTTTATGAAGGAAACAAACGTGGTCTTAACTAAGCGATGGCTTTCTTTTAAAACCTCGTATGTCCAAATGTTCTTCCTACCTATTATATCCCTTAAGACTGGCCACGCCTTCCGGTCATATATTTGTATGCAGTCCATCAGAATAATTTTCGCTGTGTTCATTTTCCTTTGCTAATGTCTAAAGGAAAATGGATCTTAACGTACCGTATTGTAGGGATGTTGATTGCATGGCAAACTTACACACTCGTACAGTATAATGTATTTAAGGTTCATTTTCCTTTACAAATAGGCAGAGGAAAATGACCATAACGAAAATTATTCTTTTGGGCTGCATATAAATATGGGCCTGGGAGGCGTGACCAGTCTTAAGGAATATAATGGATAGGAAGAGTATTCGGACTTACGAGGTTTTTAAAGAAAGCCATCGTAAGGTACATCGCGAGCATTAGCTTGGTATGAAAATGGGAAACCTCCGGAAAACATCTTCAGGGATGCCAACAGTGGGGTTCGAATTGCCCCCCTTCCGAAGATAGGCTCATAGTTACGTGATGTAAAACCGTGCAGCCAACTTGCTAGTTTGCAGCATTCTTTATTTTGATTTCAAAACAATGTTACTAAATCACTTAATGAACTATTGGTAGATGGCCTGATGTTAGATAGTACAGTAATTCTAGTGAGGGTTATATAATTACAATTAAATAATTATTTTATTTTATTTAGGTTTCGAGAGTTGCATTGACATTAAATTTCAATTATCTGCCGATATATGACTGAGGGGCTTAAGCTACTTCATTTTCAAGCCGTCTTAAGGAGAGTCGTGTCTAAAATGTTGCGAATTTTGACCTTTGAATTTTAGAAGAAAAATCCTCCTTTCTTCCTCTTTCAAATACCGTCATCAGTTTCTACCTATCGCCAGTTATGCCGGATTTAAAGGGTAGCGGTTCGGCGTATAAAAAGCAAGCCCACGCCCCTTTTTCCCACGCTGTCAGACAATATCAGCTTCGAAGTTCTTTCGGACTACCATTTCAATAATACCGCTGGAATATATTTACCATGTAGCAGGCTTACACTGCGCGTAAGAGGAGAAATACATCTGACGAAGGAATTTACAGTCCAGTGAAGTTTATTTCTTAAAACTTTCAACTTCTTTAATCTACCTTAACATTTTTCAGCTCTTTGGCATAAATAAAATGCTCTCTGCGACGGACTTTATATCGGATGCACCAGAGGGTTTTAGAGAATGTTTGAATATGTACAGGAATTGAAAGTAGTTCTGCATTTCAGTACCAATTGAATATTACGTTCATATTTTTACACCTAAAATATCTCGAAACTGGATTTTTACCCATCGAGTGAATAATGACAAATTTAAATAAATATCTACAACAATTTTTACCTGACTGCATCACCCGGGATTGTTCTTAAATATACGAGTACTTTTGACAAGTCTGCCAAATTATAGACATAAAGGAAACGAAAACTCTGGCTACTAGGAACATTTTCCCATGCAACATGTTTTCTTCCTACTTTCCCACACCTTGCCTGTTCGTGGGTGTGAACTCTGTCACATATGTGGATTTGGCATTGTTTTACGGCTGGATGCCCGTTCTGACGCCAACCCTATATGGAGGGATATAATCACTATTCCTGTGCTGGTTGGTAGTGTGGTGTGTTGTGTTGTGTGCATGTAAAGAGGAGAGTGTTAGGAGAAACACAAACACCCAGTGCTCGAGCCAGAAGAAGTAATCACACGTGATTAAAATTCCCGACCTGGCCGGAAATCGAACCCGGGACCCTCTGAACCGAAGGCCTCAACGGTGACCTTCCAGCCAAGGAGTCGGACCCACGCAACGTATACAAATTAAAATTGTCAGTAACTGTGCAAACAATTAACTAATCAACTCCAAATTTTTGTGGGGCTCTATCTTATTTATACGTTTTTATGTTTTAAATTTGGTTTTGATAAGTGGTAAATTGTACAACAAATTTCCATTCATGACTCCCCTTAATACAGGGAATGATGAAACTCTAAACAAGTAAAACTTTAAAACAGTGAGGGTTGAACATTAATATTTTCACCTCGACACCGTCGCTATTTTTACAATGCATATTTGATGTGTCTCCTCGTGTGTTTCAGGAAGGAGTGGCACAGTGTACAGAAGACAAGAGCGTACCGCACATTGGCAAATTTGTGTTTGAACTGAAGGATGATCTCTTGTGAAAATGCGCTGAATTCCCTTACTTCGATGGACTGCATCATAAGGATAGGTAAACAAACAACAAGCGTGAGTCCTCTTTCTTTATGCTAAATCGTTCAAGTGATACAAGATGAAGTGGGCGATCACATTGTAGTGATTGCGGTGATTACTGTTTTTAAGAAGCCCTAAGCTGTTCTTAATATCTCTTATGATAATTATTAGGCCTTCCAGACCAATTAGTTATCGATGGATACAAGTATGCAATTAAAGGACAAGATCTAAATATGGGCTACCACTGTAATTTCTGGATCTTTAATGTAAACCATAGATCTGACACAGTAAAGTGCAACAGTGACATATTTGTTCTATGGTACAGTATTAAAATACTGAAAATAAAATTAGTTTGCTTCAAATTATGATCCTTTAATGCAATGAAATATGTCTATATCGGCAAGCGTAGTCTAAATATGGGCTATAGGAATTCTTTCAAAACCATTGCTTAATAAGGAACAGTGGATAAGGTGAAATCAAAATACACTTCAGATACATGTGAAATACATAAATTTAAACGGAAACACGTTGATACTAAACAAAACCTAGACACTCTTTAACAAAAATATTTGAAAACCTAAAAAAAAAAAAAAAAAATCATCATCTGTTTACCCTCCAGGTTCGGCTTTTCCCTCGGACTCAGTGAGGGATCCCACCTCTACCGCCTCAAGGGCAGTGTCCTGGAGCTTCAGACTCTTGGTCGGGGGATACAACTGGGGAGTATGACCAGTACCTCGCCCAGGCGGCCTCACCTGCTATGGTGAACAGGGGCCTTGTAGGGGGATGGGAAGATTGGAAGGGATAGGCAAGGATGAGGGCAGGAAGCGGCCGTGGCCTTAAGTTAGGTACCATCCCGGCATTCGCCTGGAGGTGAAGTGGGAAAGCACGGAAAACCACTTCGAGGATGGCTGAGGTGGGAATCGAACCCACCTCTACTCAGTTGACCTCCCGAGGCTGAGTGGACCCCGTTCCAGCCCTCGTACCACTTTTTCAAATTTCGTGGCAGAGCCGGGAATCGAACCCGGACCTCCGGGGGTGGCAGCTAATCACGCTAACCACTACACCACAGAGGCGGCAAAAAAATAATCTAAATATAACATAGACGTTTAGGGTCTATTTACAAATGTCACCAATGTACATATCATTTTCTTTGCACCTGTGCAATCACTATGTGCCCGCATATTGCACACAGAAAGACACCACTGAAAGTTCCCGCTTTGAGCCTTAAGAGAAAAGTCCTGCACAAAACACGCAGCTAGAGTCCTTCTCGTCTGGGTAGTCCCCGTGAGGTATTTCAAGCTCACTATCCGCCTCATTAAGAGACGGTTCCAGAAACCCAAAATCAGCATTTAATTCTAAAATCACTTACAAGCGGAGGCTATGCCGCATGGGTGACCGATTCGATCCAACATTAATACACGTGTAAGGCATGACTAGGAGTATAACAGGTCCAAGTAGTAAGGCGCAATCCTCAGCCGCTTCCGAGAAACGAATGAAAACTTGCAGTGCACTTATGTGCAAGCTATCCTTGCGAAAAAGAAAACGAGCTTCGTAAGCGCGGGATCGCTGGATCGAATCCCGCCAATGGACGATTTTTTCAATTAGTTTTCAGAACACTTTTCCCGCTAAAAAAATAATTTATTGGAATTGATTCGAAAATGAGCATTATTGAAGACACCTTAATTTGTGAGAGATGTGAAATATCTTCTTCTTCTTCTTCTTCTTAATCAGCTTACACTTCAGGGTTGGTTTTTCCCTCGGACTCAGCGAAAGATCCCACCTCTACCGCCTCAAGGGCAGTGTCCTGGGCCGTGAGGCACTGGGTCGGGGATACAACTTGGGAGGATGACCAGTGCTTCGCCCAGGCGGCCTCATGAGAAGTGAAATATATGGGAAGAAATCGAACTGTTTTTGTAGACATAATAATTAGATTTTGAGCTTTTGCCTTGTACAAAAAACAAGGTGAAATATTTTACGTTTCGCAGAGAACTTTCAGAAGAAAATCTTGAATGTTCACGAGGAAGACTTCTCCAGTAATGAAGGTTTGAATTCGTCCGCCTCTGTGGTGTAATGGTTAGTGTGATTAGCTGCCACCCCGGGAGGCCCAGATTCGATTTACGGCTCTGCCACGAAATTTAAAAAGTGGTACGAGGGCTGGAACGGGCTCCACTCAGCCTCTGGAGGTCAACTGAGTAGAGGTGGGTTCGATTCCCATTTCAGCCCTCCTGGAAGTGTTTTCCGTGGTTTCCCACTTCTCCTCCAGGCAAATGCCGGTATGGTGCCTAACTTAAGTACACGGCCCTCTCCTTCCCTCTTCCTTGTCTATCCCTTCCAATCTTCCGATCCCCCCGCAAGGCCCCTGTTCAGCATAGCAGGTGAGGCCGCCTGGACGAGGTACTGGTCATCCTCCTCAGTTATATCCCCCGACCCAGAGTCTGAAGCTCCAGGACACTGCCCTTGAGGCGGTAGAGCTGGGATCCCTCACTCAGTCCGAGGGAAAAACCGACCCTGTAGGGTAACTAGATAAAGTAGAAGAGGAAGAATAATAATCTAAGAATGCTTTATTGTTGGCCTACAGTAAATATTATCCTCATTCGTCACCAGATGGCTCACCGTACACTGGCTTTCCAAGAGCTCCAATAAAGCGTAAAATGTTCGTTAACTTCAAATGTTCGTAAATTGTCCGTGGTAAACATTGTTGTTATGAAGACGCCACAGTTTTATGAGACATTTGCGACATTTTATTAAACCCTATATATTTTAATTTGTACTTGTGTTATATTTTTTAATGTGTAAGTTAAATTTTCTATATCGTATCAATTTTCAAAGTGATTAAATGTTTCGGATTATAACGGAAAATGGCCATAGAAAGGCGTAAACGTGTACTAAGTTTTCAATATTGTTAAATATTGCATATGTGGAACTTTGTAATAAATACTTTTTAAGAATTCATTTCATTAACGATTTCACCCACATAGATTTTTTGTCCAAAACTCAAAAGCATCCCCCACCCTCTCGAGTCAAACCTAGTCTCCCCCAAACCTCGTTCAGGACTTTAATGCACCTCAACCTCACCAAAACCATATTTCAACAACTCCACAGCACCCTCTCCAGTGAACGCTTCCAATATTACCCATGTAACACTGCATGCAGTGTTCCACCACTAGTCGCTACAACGCCACTTAAGTAGGCCTAATCGTCGGAAATACTGTGAATCAACACACAATTGAACCAAGCAAGTCATTCACTCCGTAGATATGGGATATAGGATTACACAAGGTTCCATTTAGCACAAATCACTTGTTGACACACAGAGGTGTTGCATTTTCACTGTGATATGTGCGGTTTTATGGCTCTACAGCACGAATAATCCTTTCGTTGAGGTCTTGGAGAATTCAGTAAATTCAGGGTGTGTAAAATGTATGTTAAGTTTTCCATCGGTGGACATTATAGCGTTAGATCCAGGTAGTGAGGTGCCCCGATCTAGAGTAGCCTACATGATTTACAAGATAGGCCCTACTTCACAATACGTAGGAATGGTAAGAGCATCGTGTTATTGGAGAGCAGAGGCGTTTAAATCATTGTCCAATTGTGGAAACGGAATTTTGCAGCATATTCCAGTGGGGAGAGAGTGAAAACTACATATCTACCTATACTCCTTCCTATACGAGGCAGTACAAGAGACGTTGATGTTCTAGGAAAGAGATTGGGATACAGTTATCATTGATATAGGGGCCTATATTAAATTCTCTACAGCACATTTTCCTGATATATTTCTATTTCTCCTATACATCATATGCTCAACAAACAGTGTCCTTCTGACTTCTATGCCTGCTACAACTACATACTATAACCTGCTGTTTCATTGGTGTTACTTACCCCACACACACATTCTACACTTCCTTCTCTGGTGCGTGACTCTCTCTGACTCCACCAAGTGTCGGCCACACACTGTCAAAACAAGAATCATACACATTTCGACCCCCCGTACACCTGCCTGTCACAGAGGTCGGAATCCTGCCAGTACCACCGTTCCATATTCCTGGCAATTGCCATTCTGAAGATGTAAAAACAAATAGTGTTCTACCGTTACAACTATTTACCTAATTCGCGCCATCAAGCGACAGTTCTGAAGATGCGATAAACATGATTACGTAAGGAAAGCTGATGAGCTAACTGATAAATTAATTCACCCTTTTCATTTCATAATTGAAAACTGACGAATTTACACGTCTGTGAACCCTCACAGTTGTGATATGAATATACCCAAGTATTTTGTTTTAAATAACTACAATTTATAGGCGTCGTATGTTGTAAAAGCAGGCAATTGAATGATAAAACAGCTTAGATTTCTCAGCGGGATTCTTTATGTTAATTATTAGCCTCCAACCTGGCTTCTTCTTCTGGTTACACGTGCAATTCGTTTGGGTTTCTGGTTTGATCTGTGCCACACATAGGATATTGTACGGCTGAGTGCCTTCCATGTGGAGAAGTATACTTACTATTGGGTGTGGTGGCTGGGGTAGAGTATTGAAGATGTGTGCGTATCCACACACACACAAATATCCTGCCCATGAGCCGGAGGAATTGGACATGGTTAAAATCCCCGACTCAACCTGGAATAGAACTGAAGGCTACCAGTCTGACCATTCAGTCAAGGTGCCAGACCCTGGGAGACTTTTACGGCGATAGTTTGTTATTGAATATGAATAAAAAGTATTTGTGATGGAAGTAATATTGGAAATACGTTTGGCAATTTGTGCGCTTCATCAGAGATTTATTTTGAGTTAATTACATCTTTTTTTACTCCTTATAGCAACATGAACAACTGTCATCAAGCCACGCCCTTCAAGGTAACGAGGCCGCAGTGTCTTCTACGATGGACATTTCTTGCTGGTAGATACAGTATGATAGAAGTTCTTCCGCCTTCGATATAATGTTTCCAGGTATGATATTTTATGTTCTGATAATCATCTCATCAGTGAAATGTTACCGACAGTTTCAAACAGTTAATCATTGCTCAAAAGCTATTCAGGTTTGTGAACTAGATCATATTTTTCATAGTATAGAAACAGTATCGCGAGATGAATATTTATATTTCCAGTATTTATAGTAATTTTCAGATCATTAATTCTCTTTCACTCTAGTAACGGTTCTCTTTTCTTACTGTGTGAATTATTGTATACTATATATATCTTTAGCTACGAGCAGAATTGAAATATAACACTCAAATATTTCCTGGTTGCTTTACCTCTAGCTGGAACCTAATGTAGGCATATATTGAAATAATGAGTTATAAGACCAGTACTTAACGTTTTCATACGTCCGGTATAAAGATATGAGGATGTTCAATAAATCAATAGCAGCCTATCGCCACAATTTTATGGTTTTCGTGTTATTACTTTCATTTTATCGGACCTACGTGCACTTGTTTTTATATAAGTTAATCAGTACGGTGCCCTAAATCATCTTATAATGTACGTTTGAGCAAAGACTGCAGAGTCAACGGGACGTAACTGTGTTATTCTGACGAAGTCGGCAGCAGATTTGTCTATGACGAATGTGTTGTTTTATATTTGTAAATTTGTATCATTTTTATCATAGTTATTCGCTAAATGGTCAAATAAATACAACTCGAGCTCCAGATTTTCCCTATATCTGTTAGTGATCACTCGTTATAGGCCTACTACTACAGAGAACCTATGCGACAAAATTGAATTTGGATTGACTGATTGATTGATTGATTGATTGATTGATTGATTGATTGATTGATTGATTGATTGATTGATAATTTACTCTGCCAAGATTAAGATCTCGGTCTAGAAAGCCAAGAATAACGGCCGTGAGGATTCGTCGTGCTGACCACACCTCGTAATCTGCAGGCTTTTGGGCTGAGCAGCGGCCGCTTTGTAAGCCATTGCCCTTCGGGGCTATTGCGCCATGGCGTTTGGTGTAGTTTAAGAGTAAGGCCAGATGGTCTTCTCTTACGTACATCTACACAGTCTACTGTAATATAACATTACACATTGTATTTACAAACACTATAACAAACATTAAACCGAGCTCGATAGCTGCAGTCGCTTAATTGCGGCCAGTATCCAGTATTCGGGAGATGGTATGTTCGAACCCCACTGTCGGCAGCCCTGAAAATGGTTTTCCGTGGTTTCCCATTTTCACACCAGGCAAATGCTGGGGCTGTACCTTAATTAAGGCCACGGCCGCTTCCTTCCCACTCCTAGCCCTTCCCTGTCCCATCGTTGCCATAAGACCTATCTGTGTCGGTGCGACGTAAAGCAACTAGCGAAAAAAAAAAAACATTAATTAAATATTCCAACTGATAAGTTATGATAGATCGTTATGTGGTCGATTAAATTAGCAGCTTACCTTTTTCTGCCACTACGTGCGCTAATATGAGTCATTGCATTGTTTCACTTAAGCAGCACTACGAGCGCTAATATGAGTCATTGCATTGTTTCACTTAAGCAGCACTACGAGCGCTAATATGAGTCAATGCATCGATTCACTTAAGGCCTGTTTTCACATGTAAGACTGTGCTGCGACTGTGCTTCGACCGTGCTGTGTCGTCCGCAATCGTCAAACAGTATAAACCATTCCATTTGCATTGAACAGCAGTTGAGTATTTTCACATGTAGGACTGTGTCCCTACCGTGTTGGTACCGTGCTGTCATGGATCGCCAAGCAGAGCGATTACGGCCCACACAGTCGTCGCCTGGTCTCAGCACAGTACCACATGTGAAAATTAGAAACGGTCGCCCTAGTGTCGCCAAGCCGGACTTCCGTCTTATTTCGGTGGTAATTGGAAGCACTCGGTCGTACGTGATCCAGTGACCAAGGAGCACAGAATAACATAGAGTGCGTACTGCGTAGTGCGCTGTCTGAGTACTGTGCTCGTTGGTTGAGATACATTGTGTGATAGTTTGCAGTAGTAGGTGTGGCGCAGTTGTCTTCCTTAAAGATGGACGAACAAGTGATAATTTTAGTGCAACAACATGAATGCCTTTATAATTCTTATTTTTCTTCTTCTTTTGTTGTAAAACAATGTACGCTGCGCAGGCAATAACTGCGGTACGTCTTCTTCGTTCGGATCCATGTCTCCAACCTGTGAGCACAGATGCAATGAACAAGGACCACATGACCACAGCACAGTCGCAGCACAGTCCTACATGTGAAAAGACAGAGTAGGCGACAGCGCCGTAGCACGGTCGAAGCACAGCCGAAGCACAGTCCTACATGTGAAAACAGGCCTTTAAGCAGCACTACGAGCGCTAATATGAGTCATTGCATTGTTTCACTTAAGCAGCACTACGAGCGCTAATATGAGTCATTGCATTGTTTCACTTAAGCAGCACTACGAGCGCTTAAGCCCTTGTAACTACGTTCGGTGTGGACATTTAAAAAAACGCCTGAGGGTATTGAACCAAGGAACACATTACATGAATAATTATGCAAATAAGTTAATTTGGCTAGGATTTGAATAAAAAAAGAACACGAGTAAAGAAACAAGCGATTTTAGGCTGTTCCTGCGAACTGCATTTAAGCCGGAAGAGATTTTCGAAACTTTTTTTATTTCGACAAAGCTATCCAAGACTCATAATTTGAAATATTTCCGGTCCCTTTGGTCCTTCAACTTTCGGCACAATTAAGAAAATTGCTTCATTTTACGTTTTCGTAATAAGGGGATCCTTACTTTGTCTCCTAAGAAACTTTTTCAACATTTAAAGGTAAAAGGCACTTCAGGGTTGTGCGTTGTCTGAAAAATTAAGTGATCGGATTTAGAAATCAATACGTCGAAGTCTAAAGCTCTCCATGCATGTTTCAAAACTAGTACATAGCTCTTGTTCCTCATTTCCCAACAACAAACCTGTAAACGTTAATGCCATTCTGATCAGAGTCTATCTCCGTAGCGTAACTGTTAGTACTATTTGCTGCCATTCTCGGAGGCCCGGATTCAATTCACAAACTGCTACAGATTGAAATTTGGTAGGGGTTCACGTATGTGGTTAAAATGATGATGTGCCTGAAAATAACTGCACCACCGTGAAATGAGGACACGAATTTACATTTGTTCGGATCCGTGGCTGACTGACTAGCATGCTGGACTCTGTTCCAAGGGGTTCCGGGTTCGATTTCCCACCTGGTATGGGGTTCTATCCTTCATTGACTTGAGGACTGCGTGTTTCTGCTGTCATCAACATTGGGTTTCATCCTATATAGGGCCCCATCTTCGAAAAACCTGCATCAGGCCTCTCCGGAGACCACACGCCATTATTATTCTGGTCAGAGGTTAGGGTTGCAAGGTAATGGTCCAAAGATTCCGGGTTCAACTGCCATTCCGCGATGAATTTATGATTGATTAGTGGGTCTTGTATTGAATTCACTATGGAAGGTGGAAAACCAACTGTTTCAGAACAGCAGATTCTCGATCGAATGGATTAACATTATGAGATGGAACGGCCTGTTTCGTCAATGTTAAAACTCTCAAATGTATGCCTTTGTATTTGTAGTGAACCCTTTAAGGTCAAAGGTCATGTGTTCAAACTTGTGAAATAAGAGCTTTTCAACCAAAAATTCTCTATTTGGCACCTCTCGTAAGTTGACTGTAGTATTCCGAGCGATTGGCTAAGATATTCGAGGAGTGTAGCTGTCAGCTTACATTCGGGAAATAGCGGGCTCGATCCCCTACTGTCGGTATCGCTAAAATGTCTTCGCATTATCACATCGGGCAAATGCAGACGTTGTACTTTAATTAAGGCCACGTCGCTTATTTCCCAGCCCTAGAAATTACTATCTCATCGTAGGCATGATGATGATGATGGTGGTGATAGCAAACACTCGTAATCAAGTAGGTTTGTCTTCCAGACAGGATACCTCTTCATCTATGCGTTCGGAGGTGACTATACAGTCCAATGCGAGAGTTACACTATTTGTCACAGTAATGACCGGTAGTCCCAGGTGGAGCAGTGCTTAGGATTGTGGCTGTAGAGTAATTCGGTTGCTGCATCTACGACTGAGCAATCCTATTTAGGGTCCACTCTGCTCACCTCATCGCAGGCATAAGGCCTGCCTGACTCGGTGTAACTGTAATAACTTATATTCAATATGATTTATTATTTCCTTTCACCTAAAGTAATTCTTGAAGGAAACAAACACTCTGTTATATGAGTTTATCTCTTCCAGACAATGAGAAGAATTCTACTACCATTTTTAAGTGGCTCCTTGCATATTGTTTTAATAATAATAATAATAATAATAATAATAATAATAATAATAATAATAATAATAATAATAATAATAATAATGACCATACGATTATTATTACTTTATTTATGAAAATGAAAACCTACAACCTGTTTTCCAGTCGATGACCGGGTCAGGGATGGAATGAATGAAGCAGATATAGGCTATTAGTACGATGGGGTCGCCACTCCCAAAGTGATATATTAATGAAGGATAGATGCTATGAAATGAGAATGGAGAGTGTTGCTGGAATGAAAGATGACAGGGAAAACCGGGGTACCCGGAAGAAAACCTGTCTCGCCTCCGCTTTGTCCAGCACAAATCTCACATGGAGTGACTGGGATTTGAACCATGGTATCCAGCGGTGAGAGGCCGACGCGCTGCCGTCTGAGCCACGGAGGCTCCCATTATTATTATTATTATTATTATTATTATTATTATTATTATTATTATTATTTATTTTACGTTACACTAACTACTATTACGGTTTCCGGAGACGCTGAGGGGCCGGAATTTAGTCCCGCAGGAGTTCTTTAACGTGCCAGTAAATCTACCGACACGAGGCTGACTTATTAGAGCACCTTCAAATACCACCGAACTGAGCCAGGATCGTACTTGCCAAGTTGGGGACAGAAGGCCAGCGCATCAACAGGCTGAGCCACTCAGCCTGGCATATATATTGTTTTACCGAGCTCGATAGCTGCAGTCGCGTAAGTGCGGCCAGTATCCAGTATTCGGAAAATAGCGGGTTCGAGCCCCACTGTCGCCAGCCCTGGTTTTACGTGGTTTCCCATTTTCATACCAGGCAAATGCTGAGCCTGTACCTTAAATAAGGCCACGGACGCTTCCTTCCCACTTCTAGCCTTCTTCTATCACATCGTCGCCATAAGACCTATCTGTGTCGGTGCGACGTAATGGGGGCAAAAAAAAAGAAAAGTGTTTTAAGAAGTTTGTTAAAATTTTAATAATATCCGTTCACTATTTGTCAAGGAGAGGCACATATTACATTGGAAACGTGGAATGTGAGAAGCAATAATCAAAATTATACTAAAAATACAACAACGAAGCACATAATTGCTAACCAAGTATTTGACTCCAGGCAGACATACTTCTTATGGTAGTCTAATATTACCAACGTAAAAATATAAGCCTTTTTACAAATTCGTGGAAACTAATGATTTCTACAACGCTCAATAGAACCGTATGGAAATGCAATCATTTCAAGTATCAAGTAGTAAACATCAGAAACTTACTTACAAAATGAGGGTCTTTACAAATTATACATCAACTTTATCACGAAACGTCAGATGATTTTTTGAACGAAAGTCTAAAAGTACCATATTTTCCATTTTTGAATTGTGACACAGTCAATGACGGTAGTTTGGCATCTCCGGAAACTCTAAAGAAAAGCCACTGGGTCGGATAACCATCAACATTATTATAAGGCTAATCAAAGTCGTGCTGGTTTCTCTCTCTCTCCCTCTATCCTTCTCTACCCTCGATGAACGAGTCCAGTATTCTGCCAGGTAACCTACCTTCCTCCATTCACTTCACAAAGAATCAACCTTGAAAATCGTCTACAGGTTTTCTGGTGCACTGGGGAATACCTCCTTTACGCAAGTGAATTCTAATATAATGTCTACTATTAAGCAAATGAAACATTTCTCATTCTAGTTGTGATGTCATCGTGAGCCCGAAAGATATCTGGTGCAGAACAGTGAAATGAACCTGGAGGCACTTGAAGAGCAGCCTGCTACACGAAGAATACGTTGGAGAAAATCACTTGCTACAACTTGGTAAACGTATTATTATTATTATTATTATTATTATTATTATTATTATTATTATTATTATTATTATTATTATTATTATTATTATTATTATTATACATCTGTTTCAATGTTAATTTATGTAAATATTTTTTCTTTTTTTTTCCTTCCGTTGGTAATGAGAATTTGCAGTAACATTTCTGCGTAAATATACATTTTAAAGTATATGGACTTCGCTTCTTAATTTTTTAACTATTATTTTAGCCGGCCTGCGGTCTGGGGATAGTGTGCCTGATTCTGACCCAGAGGACCTGGATTCGATTCCGGACAAGGTCAAGTATTTTTGCCTAGACCTAGGGGCTGGTTCGAGGTACACTCAGTCTACATTATTACAATTGAGGAGCTATCTGATTATGAGGTAGCATCCCCGGTCTAGAAAACCAAGCCAAGAATAAATCCCGAGAGGATTCGTCGCACTGACCGTGCGTCACCTCGTGATCTGCAGGCCTTCAGGGCTGAGTAGTCGTAGTTTGGTAGGCCAAGGTATATCAGGGCTGTTTTAATACCTTTTACTATTATTTACTAATCATAATATATCTTCTATATCCAGTAAATAAAATTGATCGGGCGAGTTGGTCATGCGGTGGGATGCATAAATATTAGGGGTTCTGATGGTCCATATTCCCGATATGAATGCAAATCTCACTGCAAAAACAGTGTGCGGTTTGTAATTTTTCTTAAATACGTTTGCATTATAGCCTATTTGCACGTAAATATTCCTTTCCCTATTGGTTCGTATACAGTGGCGTAAGAATATTAAGGGGATCTAACCAGGAAATATGTAGATTTTCCATTAATATTAGCTGTATCGAAAATTAGTACATGATATTGTAAAAGTTATGTGAAATATATTTTCCGTTTTATGCTTTGTACTCTTTTACCTTACGAATAATCACAACAGAGTTATTCACGATTGTTAGTTAGTTTTTGAAAATTCCGCATATCTACGAAAATATTAGTTCTATTTTAAAATGTGTACATAACGACAATAGGGAAACTATGTTGTTCTATCTTGTATGTCTGATACATTTTTAGCACAAGGGTTTTATTAATGTAAATATTAAATAATTTATATTTCTTGAGCATAACTTGCATGGACATATTGTTTAGTCATCATAAAAGAAGGATGGGGAAAGGGGGGGGGGGGTGCAACCCGATAACTCGAAGCTTTAATATCACTGATCGGAAGAAAACATGTGATGGTCTACAACGTCCGCAGTCCCTAAGACAGATCAATAATAACTTTACTGTACACTGACTGACTATTGTTATTAAATGAGGTGTGCCATTTCTCTTCTGTTGGCACTCTTCTCCGCTAGAGGGTGTTACTGCTGCAATTATACAAAAAACTACCTGGTTAACGACAGGCAAGAAAGTTAGTTTTTAATAAATAACGCCCAGAGTCATATGCACTGAAAACTGCAAACATTTGCATGCGCATAAACACTAAAAATGTTGAAAATATGCTTGAAAATACGCACTAAAAATAAAACAAAATACACTTACCAAGCGCATTATTTAACTCAGAATTAAACTGACAAACACATTTCATTCCTTGCAAAATTATGCATGGCAGTAGGTTATCAAGAGTTTTTCAATGTTTTCAGGCCAATGACTTTCTGATGTCGGACAGAATTAAGTTGTACGCGGAAAATGATCGTTCTACGTCGACGGACGTAACTGAGCAATACCTGTACACTGGCACTGACTGCTCGAAACATTCTTCTGTCAAAGCCTGCCTGATTCCACTTATGTAGTTACTTATGGATTGAATCTTCTTCACCGAGCACGATAGCTGCAGTCGATTAAGTGCGGCCAGTATCCAGTATTCGGGAGATAGTTTGTTCGAACCCCACCTTCGGTAGCCCTGAAGATGGCTTTCCGTGGTTTCCCATTTTCATACCTGACAGCTCGTCTCCTTTCTCCCAAGTCTTCCCAGCCCAATCTTTGCAACATTTTTGTAACCCTACTCTTTTGTTGAAAATCACCCAGTACAAATCGAGCTGCTTTTCTTGGCATTTTTTCCAGTTCATGAATCAAGTAATCCTGGTGAGGGTCCCACACTCTGAAACCATACTCTAATTGGGATCTTACCATAGACTTATACGCCCTCTACTTTAAATCCCTACTACAACCCCTTAATTCCCTCATAACCATGTGCAGAGATCTGTGCCATTTATTTACAATCATATTTATCAATGTTTTCAGGCCAATGACTTTCTGATGTCGGACAGAATTAAGTTGTACGCGGAAAATGATCGTTCTACGTCGACGGACGTAACTGAGCAATACCTGTACACTGGCACTGACTGCTCGAAACATTCTTCTGTCAAAGCCTGCCTGATTCCACTTATGTAGTTACTTATGGATTGAATCTTCTTCACCGAGCACGATAGCTGCAGAGATCTGCAGAGATTACCCCAATGAAGATCTTTCCTTATATTAAAACCTAGGTACTTACAATGATCTCCAAAAGAAACTTTCACCCCATCAACACAGTAATGAAAACTGAGAGGACTTTTCCTATTTGTGAAACTCACAACCCGACTTTTAACCCCGTTTATCATCATACCATTGCCTACTGTCCATCTCACAACATTATAGAGGTCATGTTGCAGTTGCTCACAATCTTGTAATTATGTATTACTCTGTACAGAATAACATAATCTGCAAAAAGCCTTCTCTGATTCCACTTCTTTACACATATCATTGATTTATATATAAGAAAACATAACGGTCCAATAATACTGCCTTGAGGAATTCCCCTCTTAATTACTACATGGAGAGACAAAGCTTCGCCTACTTTAATTCTCTGAGTTTTATTTTCTAGAACCATAGCCACCCATTCAGTCACTCTTTTGTCAAATGCCTTAGATAGGTCAATCGCGATACAGTCAATTTGACCTCCTGAATCCAGGATATCTGCTATACTGTATCTTGCTAGAATCGCGATCCAACAAGTTGAGCTTCGGTGGAATACGGTTTCTTAAACCCTTATATCAAACCAGTTATTAATTTCTCAAACATGTCTATATAATCAGAAAGAATGATTTCCCAAAGCTTACATGCAATGCATGTGAAACTGACTGGCCTGCAGTTTTCAGCTTTTTGTCCATCACCCCTTCCTTTATACACAGAGGCTACTATAGCAACTCTCCATTCATTTTGTATAGCTCGTTCATGCAAACAAAAATCAAATAAGTACTTCAGATGTGGTACTATATCCCAACTCATTGTCTTAAATATATACCCAGAAGTCAGATCTATTCCAGGCACTTTTCTAGTTTTCAACTTTTGTCTCTTACTGTATATGTCATTGTTGTCTTAGGTAAATTTTAATACTTCTTTAGTATTAGTCACCTCCTCTATCTAGACATTATCCATGTAACGAACAATCTTTATATCCTGCTGACGGAATACTTTTTTCTTTTGAAGATCCTCGCATACACACTCCCCTTGTTCATTAATGATTCCTGGAATATCACACCTGGAACCTCTTTCTACCTAAAAGTACCTACATATACACTTCCTTTTTCACTAAAATTTGTATGATCGCCAATTGTGCATGCCATCATGTTATCATTAGCTGACTTCTTTGCTAGATTAAATCTTCTAGTAAGTTCCTTCAATTTCTTCTCCTTACTTTCACGGCCATTTCTAACTGTATTTATTTCCAACCAGCACATTCTTCTTAGTCTCTTTACTTCTCTTTTATAACACAGTGGATCTTTACCATTCCTTACCAACACTGAAGGTACAAACCTATTTTCACATTCCTCAACAATTGCTTTAGACCCATCCTAGAGTGTGGTTAAATTTTTTTTACCGTTTTCCACCGATCATATTTACGTTTTTTTAACTCCCTCATACCTGTTTCATCAGCCATTTGGTACTGCCTAATAGTCCTAATTTTAATATCTTCCTTTCTTTCACTTAACTTCGATAAAAACAGCTTCGTGATCACTAATCCCATATATTCCTTCGGTTTCTCTATAGAGCTCATCTGGTTTTACCAGTGCCACATCCAGAATATTCTTCCCTCTAGTTGGTTCCATCACTTTCTGAATCAGATGCCCTTCCCATATTTATTTGCCATTTGTTGGTCATGCTTACTGTCGTTCTCATTTCCTTCCCAATTGACATTTGGTAAGTTGAGATCACCCGCTATTATCACATTCTTTTCCTAATCGTTTCCCACATAACTGATTATCTTATCAAATAATTCTGAATCATCGTCAGCGCTACCCTTTCCCGGTATGTACATTCTGAAGACATCAACTTGCCTATTGTCTTTAGAGATGAGCTTTACACCTAGAATTTCATGTTTGTCATCTTTAACTTTTTCGTAGCTTATACATTTTTCTTTCACCAGAATTAATACTCCCCCTCCTATCTCTACGATACACACTCCAGTTAGGTCAAAAAATTTCGGCATGCATTATATCATTTCTCAGCCATGATTCAACTCCTATTACAATATCTATTCCTTTCTTTGCAATACTTCTACAGTTCATCACTAACATGTTTATGTCATCCATACTCGACTTCCAGTTCCCTGTTCCCTTATCACCGCTCCCTAGGTCACCCCGTTTCCCTCAATGTACCTTCCTATAACACTTCTAAATAAATTTCCTAACTTATATGTACCACTTCGGTTTAAGTGAAGGCCATATGAGCAGAGATCCCAATCTCCTACCCACCCATTAGAGTCTAGAAATCTCACTCCCAGTTTCCCACATACCCACTCCATAGTTTCATATAATTCCTCAATCACCTTCCAGTCAGTATCCCTCCTACAGTGTATTCCACTGATAACAATCTCCGTTTCCTTAAACTTCATCCGTGCTGCATTTACCAGATCCCACACATCCTCAACTACGTTAGTACTTATACCTGCTTGTTTTATGTTGTTAGTAGCAACGTGAAACACTACCACCTTCTACTTTCCCTCCTCCTTCACTTCTACTTTACTCAATATCTGCCTTAACCTAATTTCTGGATAACACTCTACAGTGGTTCCCTCTCCTCCACACACTTTCCCCACATGTCTAACTGTGGGAAACCCCCAAGACCAGAGCCTCAACCCTACCCACCTCATTTGTTCCCCTCCGCTCCTGGTCAGACCTATCTTTCCTGATAGCTGCAGAAGCTACTTCCTCCTCCCTTTTCTTCATCCCATGACCCTGTTCCACCTGTCTTTTCGTACTCACTACTCCACATTTCCCTTTTCTACCTTTTCCCTTCCTCCTACTTCCACACTTCCCAACAACAGTTCCCTGTTCCTCACCTTGCCTCGGTTGTTCTACCAGCAGTGACTCGTACAGATATCTCACAGACACCTGTCCTGAATTCTGATTCTGAATGGATCCTTTAGCCTGCAATCTCCTTCCCCTTAAAACATTAGACCACCTGTCTTCTACAATTCCACCCTTTCCTTCCCATCCCCCTTTTGCACCTA
The DNA here is from genome assembly GCF_040414725.1 of Anabrus simplex. NCBI lineage: Eukaryota > Metazoa > Arthropoda > Insecta > Orthoptera > Tettigoniidae > Anabrus > Anabrus simplex. The sequence goes on from NC_090265.1 coordinate 209,440,610, forward strand.
CTGAATCCTGTACATTGTTTGAGGGAATGTCAGAAAGAAAGAAATAGCTGCCATGAAATGGGCCATTATCCGTCTACATACTTGTATTGCGACACTGAAAGCCCTTTCCTTGATCATGGGAAGGCTTCTTGTGTTGCCAGGGGATGTAAAACGTGTAGAGTTCATTAGATTTTCCATTTCATTCAGAAATCTTAGATCATCGATCAAACTTAGGAGAAAAATATACCTGTGAATGCACTAACGTTAAAAATAAGCATTTGCATATGCTTATATGCATTTTTAAAATATCCAGGCCCTAATAATAAAAATATACCGGCTCCTTCGATGGAAGCCACAGTAGTGACCTTCAGTTCAATGAGTCCAGGGTTCGATTCTTGGCCGGGCCGGGGTTTTAGGCACGTCTGGTTCAGTATTCTAGTTCGTGGACTGACACTTTTGTTCATTTAGTGCCCACTTCTACATTTAAGCAGAATACACTTGACAGATGCAGAGTCAGCTTCGGCTCGGTGGCCACGGCTCTATTGCTGCTATTCAGCTCTGATTCGGGAAACGGAGACACACAACGCTTTAATATCACTGAGACGGTAGAAAACATGTGAAAATTCCGTTCAATGTGTTCATGAGATTATATATGACATCTGGATTACAGAGAAACTACCTAGTAATTGGACCTCGGCTATCATCCACCCTCTGCAAAAGATAGGAGACAAGTCTGATTTAAACAACTATAGAGGAATCTCACTTTTCTCGGTGACTTACAAGATTTTTTCCAAGATAATTCTCTCAAGATTAAAAGCTCAATCGATTTACTGCATTGGAGAGTATCAAGCCGGATTCAGAAAATCAAGATCATGGGCGGAACAGAATTCTCCGAGGATCCATTCTCCGAGATATTTGTAGGAGTTATTTTTATTACTGCACCCCCGTGTGGGATTCGGTTGAGTAAATCTCTGATGTTGGTGATAACCTCCGTCTCTGCCCTCAAGAATTTTCAACACCATTTTTAGAGGGAAGGGGAAACATGCTAAATGGGCGAAAGTAGTTCGAAAATATATAGAATTTTTAAAAACTGTTCCCAAGGATATATTTAACAGGAATACATTTAGAATGTTGACCAAAACATCCAACTCCTCAGTCACCGACTGCTAAAACATTGCGTCCGGTAGGAAGAGTGAAGTGGACTCAGGAAAGGAGAGCAAACCACAGGAGTACTGGCCTAAGAAGAAAGCTCACCAGAGTTAGGAACCACGTGGTTCAAGGTGCCTCGACGAAACTATAAATAAATAAATAAATAAATAAATAAATAAATAAATAAATAAATAAATAAAATAAAATAAATAAATAAATAAATAAATAAATAAATAAATAAATAAATAAATAAATAAATAAATATACAAAATGAGGTAGTATGGGGCATTGTATTGTAATCACTCGTAAGTAAAGATAATCACCACCACGATAACCAAACTATATCGTCCCCAGCTCTCTCGGATAATCTGGTGAAAGGGCCAAACTAGCGATTCTGCAGTTAAAGTCTAGATATTATCTAATATGCCTATTTATATAAGTTCTACCCGGTGGTAAAGTTTCGCATCCGCACCTCGTTCTGTATGGCTACATTAAGCTGTGTTAAATTTAGCGAAGTATGCGGTTGGTGTTTTCAACTACGGAGGAGTAGCGAATCTGTACTTTCAATAATTTACAGTAGTCAATATTTTTGTAGTCGGCAATATTTACGCTGGACAATTAAAGAAAATGTAACATCAGCTCTGTGACTGTAAGCTGTTTTGCACTTTGTTATCGAAGGCGTGTTGTTGCACTCACATAAAGGTTTATCACAGCTTAGATGTTGGAAAAAGTTTGTTTTCAAAGAGTAACAGTAAGGTTAAGATATTGCAGTCCTCTAGTTCAGTGAGCAAATGGATGAGTTTTTACAAACACGATGAAGAGACTTGTTTTGATAAAAACTTACACTCTTACCAAGTTAGGCATAAGATTGGTGTTTGCCACATGTAACACATCTCACTTCTCCGAAAGTTTAGTAAGGCGACAACAAAATGAATTCAGTGAGAAAGGGAAGTTGCTTTCTTATATGAGAGGGAATCTCGATGCCAGTAATAAGCTTAAGATACGAGGCAAAACGTTAATTAGGGAACACTTAGTGTCTTCCGCGAGCATAGAATTGTCGGAATACAAGAGAATACATATAGCTAGAACCCACAATAAATCTTCGAAATTAATAAACTATACGGAAAGAAATGCCGCGTATCATAAAGAGGATTTGAAAATATTGAAAAGTACCGGAGATTTTTCCTTCAGTGCAAATGTGCCTTCCATATTCGTAAGAAGGATCTCTGAAAAACGTTTTCAAAATATGAAGAAAAGAAGACAAGGAAGCAAAATTGTCAATTAATTTAAAGTGAAAAAGATTCATACAAGGAACATGCAGAGAGGAAGGAAGCTGCTCGTAATTTGAAAGACATTGGTAAAGAAAGAGCAAAGAATGACAAGACGGGGTTAGCACTGGATTTGATTTGCAAGCTCTCTTGAGTGCCCTGAAAGGAACACAGGCTGGATGTTTATAATTTTTCACAATTTAGGTCATGCGTCACTGAAATGTTTTATTTGGAAGGAGAGGTAGTGTGGAAATTTCAACCTGCACTCCTCCTTACCTCATGAATTTTCCTAATGCTGAGAATATAACGAGTCATACAGTTGCGGAGGACAGCAAAAATTACGAATTTCGTGAGTATTATTTATCTATAAGCAGTAAAAAGTCATCAAGAACTTCACCATACTGAACATATTTATTTTAAGTAACGGCATAATATAATGGAATTCAACTCGTACATCAAGGAATATTCATGTCTGCAAAAGATCTCCCAGTGCACCTTCGAACAGGTAAGAAATGCACGTATGAATCCAGCACCCTACGTGGTTTCTTCATTGATACACAATGATTTTGTTGGTTTTAACACAAACAAGAGTATTTTCATGCCTGAGGAAGATGATACTTCACGTCAAACGGTATGGTTTTAGTTACACGAAGGAAGCACCGTGTACGGTTCTGATAAAGACTGTGTATGGAGGCAGCAACTTAAGAAATTTCGCTTTAAAGCAGTGAAAGAGCCGCCCATGAAATTCTTAATTAATGAAACGTAACTCTAGAAGGTTCTGCATATCTCATGTCAAACAGAAATATCTGCGAAAGCATTGTGGTGAAATGCAAATCCCGAAGGCATATCGTGGGTTTTAAGAAAAATTCCGTCGTTGGTCAGAGAGCTGCTCTTCAAGCGTAAGCGTTCCGTATAAACAGGAAAAAAGTTAAATGAAAAACAGTAATTTTTCAAAATTTTACTCCCTAACTTTCTCCATTATTTTCCGAAAGTCCCTCCAATTCCTATAGTAAAACGTTGTAATAAAAATATTACATACATTTCTTATTTTCCTAAAATCGTTCGGGGAAAGAAACGAAACTCGTTTCTGCCCTAAAAATAAAGATAATCGCACAAACCAAAACTGTCCTGAAACATGTTGGAAAATGAGTTTCTTAACACGTAAAACTAATCATAAAAATATAAAAATCGATTTTGTATAAGAAGTCTCAACTAAATTCATCTCTCCTGACAAAGTAACAATTTGCAATTTCGTTAGTTTGTCAAATTTGTCAAGATGTTTCTAAAAGAAAATAATAATATTTTTAAGATGCCTCTTTAATAAAAAAAACAGAAGCGTTGATACGTTTCATCTGTCCTCAACGTAGAGCTCTGTTATACCAAATAGAGAACACACCTTAATCTAAGTTGAAATTGTCACACGATCAATCATAAATTAATAAAGAAGATATATTTCCAAAATTGCCATCAAGAAACTTTCATATAATTTTAACAATGAATAAAACATATTTTGACCACAAAACATCGGATATTTGTTACCAGTTGAGGTAGCTGCATCAAACAATCGAACCCCAGTATTGAATTTCTGCTATAAGAGACTCGAATTTGAATAATAATCACAATGAACAAGATATATGAAGGGAAATTCATTCGCTGTTACTAAGTTCAAGCTGAGGTTTATTTCAATAAAAGTTTTACGTAGCATTTGTAGGCAAAAATGTATTTTGAATAATTTTTGTGGTCTTAAAATTCTATATCCACACATTATTTAGCATTTGGGCCCTGCTGAGATAGTAATTCTCTAGCTCAATTCTTGTTCCATTCCTGGCAACGTTAGATTTCCAGTAGTCTATAGTTTCTCTAGTCGATAGTCGGAATTATGTTCGTTATTTATTCAGTACCTCGAGATTCGATAGACCATATTGCATAATAATATTAATAAACAGGTGAACTAGGCCCTACTGCTTTTAATTAAAGGGCTCAAATTCATTCATACAGAGTATTTCAACATTATAGATACAATCTGCGAAGGTGTGTACAGGGCAGTGAAACAAGGAATGAACTACTAAATATAAATCCAGGAACCAACCATTTCTGAGGTATAAAGTTATCCTATTTTTAACCGATAAAACGCTGTTCATGCTTTATGTTCAAGGACCAGGCTCCACACTGGATATCAACAGCATCTCATACGTTGAAACACCCATACTTGGCCACCTCTTCGTTAAAAGTCGTTGAAAGGTACCATAACAATAGCCACCACACAAGTTATACACGGCGCTACTGACAACCAATGTGGAGCCTAATATGTGGAATATAAAGCATGAACACCATTGTTATGTGATTATGTCTCATCTCAGAAACGGTTTTTTCCCGACCTTTGTTTATTAGGACCTTTCTCCTTGTTTCATTGTTCACAAACGCATGCTTTGAATGCACTTTATACTATATGCCTACGATATTTGAATTACGCCTGATATTTATTTACGCAGACAGCAATGACTCTCGCATCAATTCAGACTAATGACATTTTAATATCTTATAATAAATATATATATATATATATATATATGCAGTATTTGATACAGGCCTCGTCTCCTATTGTCAATCAAAAGGATCACTTCAATGAAGCTTCCTTTGTTGATCAATAATGTATTTTTACTTCCTTTCCGCCGCAAATTCTCGAAGTTTGGTGGTAAGATTCGGTTAGACTTTCAGAAAACTTCCTACCGTACGAAAAATATAGGTTACCGCTGTGGAATTGACGTTTACCAACTGATGAAAAAATATGCTTACACTTACATAGTTATGTCGTTTTGCTTCTGAGTCCCAAATTCGAAACCCCCCTTACCTCAGGCCCCCTCAGGTGTTTTCGGGAATTTTAGATTTTTCTAGTGATTTTGGACAATCAGGTTCACTGGTACGCAGTTTCAAAGCTAGGATGTCTGAAATTGTCTCATTATTCATGCCTAGTTTCATTTCTTTGTCTAGGCTAAATTCAGACATCTCTACCCTTCGAATTCCATTATTTTATTAGTAGGATTATAGCTTACAACGTGAGGCTTGCAATCTTGTTGTCTTCCCTTTTAAACTACATTTTATCTTGTTATTTATTTCCTTTTCCCAGGTTGAACCGTGTTGTTGTTATCTGTACCTTCCGCTGGATTGGAACGCAGCTTAGACTAGGAAAAGACTCTCTGTGGCCTTAATTAAGATACAGTGCCCACCAGCATTCCACTAACTTGATGGTGGTAAACCACAGAAAACCATCTTCAGCATTGTTGTCACTTCCGGGAATGAAGGCTTACAGTTACATGACTTGTACTGCGTATGCAATGCGCTCGACAAAATCACAGTCTTCACCTGCGACCCACGGATACTCATTGTTCCTGGAATCATAAACAGTTACTTTTCCGCTAACTCTTCACGCTTGGCTAGCAAATTGCAAGAGTCTTACTCGGTCAATTGTGTCACAGTGATTAAAGCTCTAGGATGATATTTAAGAGGTGAAAGGATCCTCTCTCTTTAATATTCCCCGCAATCCTGAACTAAAGTAGAAATTTATCGAGCTATAAACGTGTATGAATGATTCATATGCCCCCTTTCCCTTAAATTTTATTTTTGTTGTTATCTTGTCATTAGATAAGGTCTCAGAAACTTGTCAACACTTAAGACAAGTGAACACTGGAATCCCCTCTTATTGTAGTGCTCGAAAAATATCTGCCTTTATTTATGTTGTAATTCATAACGATGTTAGCCTGGTCATGACACTTTATGACGAGAGGACCTCTTTCTGTTTACGAGCTCAGATAATGGAATAGAAAATAACTAATTTCTCGCTTTAGAGATAACTGTCTCAGATGCATTTAGTACGTTTATTATGCTTATTAAATGTAATGCCATTGCCAACATATATAATTAATATTTCCTTCGGAAAATTATTCTTGAATTTAAGATAAACTGTCATATGAAGTCTTTTCGTTATCTTGCGATATAATGTGTTCTGTAGGTTTGTCAAGACATGTATGGCAAGAGGTATTTCAAGTCTATGAAATTGTATACGCTAACTGACACTACAAGCAGCGATTTCGTAATATTCGCCATTAGGATTGACCGAATAAGAAATAATTTTGTTAATAATATTGCATAAAATATTTTGCTACATTCTTATTGTCAAAGTCAAGGATAGAACTGAGAAAGATAAATCAAAATGAACTTTTCGAGCTCATACCACAAAATATAGGGGGAGCACATACATTATTGAAGAGTGAGAATGCCTTGACAACATTCACACAAATTTGCACTTTAGATGACAGAACCTTACCGGCCAAAGTTATAGGCTAAATTATTTCACGTAGGAGGTTTTGTCCGGACAGCGACGATATATTTCAAATCTGGAGTAGTAAATTTTCCATTATGTTCTCAATTAGCTCTTCTTAATATAGTGTCGTCGGCTTCTCATTTGGTTGGTTCATGTCGGATTCCAGGCTCTCTGATACATTTGAGTGATTAAAGAGGCGTACGGTACACTTAGCCCTAGGTAACACAGTTCGGCCACCCTAACTGGTCTTAAGTCGATTGCCGCGTCAAATCCACATTCATTCTGGAATTATACCCAAGATATAGTATACAGATATTTCATTCCTATTCCATGTTCAAGGTAAGTATAATATTACAAACATCATTAAAATTACTACAGGTAGGCCTACATAAATTACCAATCTTCACACAGCCTAAGTAAATAAGACTGTTGAACAATATATCGAAATTTCCCTACAAGGAACAACAACAGCAACACTATATCATATGAGCTAATAGAGAGGATTGCTTCCAGTCTATGGTAACAATTCTGAAAATTCACTGTAGCTCTGCACTCGAATACATAGAAGTAAATCTAACTTCAGACATGTGAACAATTCATAGCCGTAGTGTGCTCTTATTTCTGCAATATAAAATAGTGATGAAAACAGAACTATTTTGGGAAGGTGCATTACTGCTCTTTCTGATGTAAAATATGCTATTCGAAGATAAAATAAACTCGTATCCTCATCCCGAGGTGGTGCAGCTCTTTTTAGGCACACCCCCATTGGAGTTGAGCTGCATGTACCATTTCAACCCTCTTACCATAAAGTTCTGGTAGTACCGGGAATCGAATACAATCCCCAGAGCACAGCAGTTAATAACACTAACCCTTACGCTACGGAGGTAGACTATTCCGACATGATCAAGCAATAATAGAAGCGTTGTTTCGCCCTCTTCAAAGAAGGCATCTTCTTAGAAAAGGGCTTATCTCAGGTGGCAGGAAGCAAGCAAATAACATAATTTAGAAGTTTAAGGACTTTGAATCTGGCCCAAATCCAGCAACACAGGTAATCATTCGTCTGGAATTCGGGATTTCAATTACGATTGTGAACACGATTATTAACTGAGATTTGAACCTAAAACAAAGACGGTGGAAACATGCCTCGAAAAGTGCAGTAATGTACCCTACCAAGGATGGTTCTTTCTTCAGCACCATTTTACATGACAGGAATGAGAGGATTGCGTTTAGTATGCGTTTTTGTTGTTGTTGGTAGTTTCCCCATGGAGAAGTGTTTGTTCGGTTGTAAGTAAAATACAGTATACAAGGTACCAACCGTTCAGACTCATGAAGTTACAGTAGATTGGCTTTCATATATTTATGTGAGGCGCAACTATGGACATGTAGACATTTTACCACACATCGGAGAGAACCCTATTTATTCCCAGATAAAATGCTTTTATTAGGGAGTACAAGTTTATCCTGCCAAAACCACAGCCATCCAATGCATAATGACACCCCACGTCGCCAAGGAAGTGAGCTCAAATCAAGGAATTTACTGATCTACTATTTTAATACATGCAGACTATTAATTCAACGCTCAGTCGACAGAAAGAACGAACCTCAAACACTGGTCGTCATCTTTGAATGTAACTTGACAAGCCTGTTCAACCTTTAGCATACGAAGGAAAGCTTGAAACACGCTGAGTGAAAACTGATCTCTGGAATCTGCGCAGTGATCTCTTTCAAGTGGGATGAAATTCTGTGCGACTGTGTTGTTCTTTATTGAACAATAAAACACATTTCATTCAAAAGAGGGACTGCTAAAATTTCCTGTTTGAAGCATCCGCCCCAATCGCTGCGGGTTATTTGAATTAGTATATTTCTCTTACGTTAGAATACCTCAATATTTTGTTTCTTATGTGTTAGACAAAGAGCACAAAAGCGCGTTATTAAATGTAAGACTATCTTTACATTTGTTTATAATATATAACATTTGTTCAATTGAATAATTCACAGAAACCAATCAGTATGTTAAAATATTTATTATAATACAATTCTAATGATTATATTTACGTCGTTCCTGACATTCCCATCCTTTCCCTGTTGCAGGATTTCATTCTAGAATTCTACTCCGTCCTGGTCTTTTCCAAATTACCTGGGGTCGGCATTTCCGATGAATTTAGCTCAATTTTGCAATCGGATACCTTTCATGACGCCAACATGTATATGGTTGTACGTGCTTTTGTGGTAATTGTAGTGTAATGTGTTGCATGTAAATCAAAGTTCCTATTAATACGAATACAAACATCCAGTCACCGAGGAAATTACGAGACCATGTTAAAATCCTCGACCCGGTCGGAAATCGAACCCGGCGCCTTCTGAACCGAGGGACACTATGCTGACCATGCAGCCAAGGAGCCAGACGGTTTCGCTTTTCCTTTTTCTTTTCTCTTTTGTTAGTGGTTTAACGTCGCATTAGCATATCCAAGGATGGGAATGGAATGATCCTGGTAGTGATGTAAATGGAAAACCACGGAAAACCATCTTCAGGGCTACTGAAGGTGGCATTCGCGACCCTAACAGCATGGTGGAAGTTTTTGTCTTCGACTTTTCCGTGGTTACGCATTTTCACATCAGGCAAATGCTGATGTACAATAATGAAGGCCACGGCCGCTACCTTCGAAATCCTAGCCCTTTCCCATCCTTACGTCGGCGAAATCCTTCGACGTGTTAGTGTAACCATTAAACCACTAGCAAAAATAAAATCGCCTTAGACTATCCGTTCATATTCTATGTTGTTCTGTAGTCACCACTTGAATCAGCTGGTATACTTATACCGCTGTCAAAGATTTATCTATCTAAAAGCAAAATTTAAAAAAGTGGGCCAACCGTTGGAAAACAACTCACAACCTTCTAATATTTGAAGTGCAACGTTGTTCGTAGGAAGATTATTGTTTAATAGACAGCGATTAACTTGATCTCGTCTGATACCTCTTACAGTTTGGACTTGGAACATTTCATTTCCCTGTGTAAGAGCAATATCATGTTGTTCATAAACTTCTGTTCCCATTATTATGCTTGACTGATTGATGTTTAAATTTCAGGATCGATAACTTACCGACATCCAGCAATAGCAGGTTTTTGGAAGATACCTATTTTAGTCTTCTATACACTGATCCTACCGGAGATGGAAGAGAGTGAGACTTGAGCAAGAGAGACAAAGCAAGAAGGATTACGAGAGAATTTAGAAATTAGTAAGTAATGGCAATTTTCATGTAGCTATTCCTGGTCTTGTGTAAATCCGGTATTTGGCTGAATGGTCAGCGCCGATGCCTTCACTTCAGAGGGCCCTAGTTTCGATTCCCGGTCGGCCTGGGATTTTAATTCTGTATGATTAATTGCTCTGGATCGGGGATTGGGTGATTGTGTTCGTCTTAATATACTTCACTTCATCCATATACAACACACCACACAAGCAACCACCACAGAAAAACGCAACAGGGAATAAATACATCCTTTTACATAGGGTCGGCGTCAGGAAGGGAATCCGGTCATAAAACTGGGGGAGATCCGCACTACGTGCTGACTCTAATAAAATGGGAAAAATATTGGGAAGAAGAATATCTACCCGCCTAGTGAAGTCCTTGTATTGTAGGACGGGGTTGGAATCCGCCAACGTGAGCACAAAAACCCAACTCTCTACCATTTGAGGTACTCAACTCGGCGATTTACTAAAACCAAAACTAACCCTTGCCATTAACGATTTGAAAATGAAAACCTACAACCTGTTTTCCAGTCTTTGACCGGGTCAGGGATGTGATGAATGAATCGTATATAGGCTATTATTACGATGGGGTCGCCACTCCCAAAGTGATTCATATTAATTAGTGATAGATGCTATGAAATGAGAATGAAGAGTGTTGCTGGAATGAAAGATGACAGGGAAAACCGGAGTACCCGGAGAAGAACTTGCCCCGCCTCCGCTTTGTCCAGCACAAATCTCACATGGAGTGACCGGGTTTTGAACAACGGTATCTAGCGGTGAGAGGCCGACGCGCTGCCGTCTGAGCCACGGAGGCTCCCCATTAACGATTTGTTCCGTCAATATTTAACACTGAACTTATCTGTGGTCCAGAGAACATGCCAATACATGGTTATAAAGAGCTAAAATGGCACAGCATGACCTGAAATCGAACCAAGAATCTCGTTCCGACCTCCCAATGAAGGCTCAGTGCAGTAATATATTGAATTTTACTGTCTAGAAATGTTAGTGAATAAGACAGTGACATATTTGACATTCCTTTCTTCAAAGTTCTTATTCTTGTTGTTGTTTGTTTCATCAGTCCATGGACTGATTTGATGCATCCTTGCATGTCATGAAAACCTCTTCAGTTCTACGTACCAAATATATTTCATATTTACTCTGTTTATCTTATTTGGGGGTTAGTCTGCCGTTAATTTTCTTACGCCCTAATCTTCACTCCAAAACCAACTGAACAAATCCTGGGTATCTGTCAATCTATGTTTCCCTCTGTTCGAATTTTTCCAAACTGTTCTCCGCTCACCAACCAGATTCAGTATTTCTTCATTTGTGATCTCATCGGCATTGACCTTCATTCTTCCACAATACCACATTCATTCAAAAGCTTCTATTCTACTTCATGAAGTCAGTATACTTGTAAACATCGCGTTCACGATCCGAGCTGAATTGTTTTCCTATTACTGGGATTTGTAAATTTTCACTTCATTGAATCATAGGTTCATGTATCCAAAAGATAACAACTCGTCATTTGCGTGTTCCGATGCTTCTGGTAACACTTCTTCTTGTTATTATTCTTGTTCTTTTTCCAAATTCTTGGGGGTGGTACTTAGAGTTGATTTGGCCCAGTTTTACGATCGGATGCTCATACTGACTCTAGCCCTATGTGAGGGATTTATTCACTATTGCGTGATGTTTATGGTGATTGGTAGTGTAGATACAGACATCCAAACGGAAACACCCAATCTACGAGATAGAGGAATTAACCATATGAAGTTAAAATCCCCGAACTGGCCGGGAATCGAGCCCAGTGCCCTCTGAACCGAAGGAAACTACGATGACCATTCAACCAAGGAGCTTGACACATCACGAATTAGGCTACATTTGTTTTAGTATATCGTCGTTGCCGGGACAAAACCTCCTATGTGATAATATTTTTGGAGATATACTGACCCGCAGCACATACAGGATGAAGAGCGAGAATGCCTTGACTATATTCACACAATATTGCACCTTGGATGACAGAACCTTACCGGCCAAAGTTCTAAGCTAAAATATTTCACATAGGAGGTTTTGTCCCGGCAGCGACGATATATCTAAGCACGCTCCAAGTATGACGTTCGAAATAACTTATCGATTCAGAAAATCTATGAGACAGTGTCCAAAGATTTGGGGTTATACAGATCCAGTATTTTTTGATGTCAACTGAAGAAACTATCATGTTTGAAGTGTTAATTGTGTTATTAAGTAATGTATAGCTACCTGCAATTAATATAGTTATAAACATCGCACTCGTGATCCTCCAAGCAAACTAAATTGTTTCATTGTTTCGCATGAAGGAGTACGTCCAGGTTCATTTAACCCAGTGAAGTCCAAAGTAGTTTTATTACACATTTAATTTCTACTGAAAATAAGTCACCCCATTATTCACAGTAAACATTCAACGCCATCTCTCCACTGACAGCTCGGAGCATACCACTTTTATTTTTCCAAAATATCACCCTTTGAAAGTCCACCTTTTCAATACTATATGGTTCCTATTCACATAAAAATCTTTACATTATTAACATTTTAACGGGACATGCTTCGCCCACATCTTGGGCATCTTCAGTCTACTATTGTCCTAAATATTCATCTCAAAATTCGTTTCCCAAAGCTGAATCTTTCTCTTCCTACTCTGTTTCTACTACTGTCCTAAACATCAATGGTGCGCAGTCCTCTGCGGCTCTTGAACTACCTCAGAAATTTTTGTCAGTCTTTCCTGTTCAGTTTCATGCTCTTCCGGTTCTTAAATTCCAGGATCATGATGTCCTGACGCACAAATGTCTAGCAACTTTCCGAGATACTATTGGTAGGACAATATATATCTTCTTCATTATCCTGTTGTCATTATCTCATAGTATATGTCCAGCCTACTATGGTGTCTTGATCGTAATGATTTTAGAAATATCTCGTTCATTCAACCCATTATTAAGCTCATATCTTCTTCTTCCTACTCTGTTCAAACACTCAATCACTACTGATCTGCACTTAGAGCAGTCGCCCAGGTGCCAGATTCCCTATCTGTTTTTTTTCCTAGCCTTTTCTTGAGTGATTTCAAATAAATTGGAAATTTATTCAACTTCCTTGGTAAGTTATTCCAATCCCCAGCTCCCCTTCCTATGAACGAATATTTGCCCCAATTTGTCCTCTTGAATTCTAACTTTATCTTCAAACTGTGATCTTTCCTACTTTTAAAGACACCACTCAAATTTATTCGTCTACTAATGTCATTCAACGCCATCTTTCCACTGACAGCTCAGAACATACCACTTTTATTTTTCCAAAATAACACCCTTTGAAAGTCCACCTTTTCAATACTATATGGTTCTTATTCACATAAAAATCTTTACATTATTAACATTTTAACGGGACATGCTTCGCCCACATCTTGGGCATCATAAGTCTACTATTGTCCTAAATATTCATCTCAAAATTCGTTTCCCAAAACTGAATCTTCCTCTTCCTACTCTGTTTCTACTACTGTCCTAAATATTGATCTAAAAATTCGTTTCCCGTCATCAGAACTGAAGCTCATAGTTGCATATTCCTCTTCCTACACTGTTTCTACCACAGTCTTAAATGTTCATCTCTGAATTCGTTTCCCAAAGCGGCCTGTCATCAGAACTTGACAGAAGCCTCGTTTTAGAAGTAAAAGTTGATACTGGTATCACTAAAACCTTTTAAATCAATACTTTAGTTTTCCTCTTCAGTAATCGAGATTTAACCGTTGTAAAGGCACCTATTTGTACTGAGTATTCGGCTGTGAATTTCATCATTAAGGTGATTTTAATCTACTGACGTCTGATCCCAGGTAGGTGAAGCTGCATACAACTTCAAATTTATATGAGCCAGTCTGTATAATTATATTAAGACCTTCCTGCACCATTTTATGATCACATGCATATACTTTGTCATAACTTCATAACGTTCATATTTATTACTGACTTTTCCAGGTTAGTGTAGGCGTCTTTAATAGCTCTTGGTATTATTGATATAATCTAATATGAATATCATCCGAACATCCTAAAATCTGGACTCGTTTATAGAAGATAGTCCTCGACACGTGTCACTATACAGATACGAAAACATAACGTCGTTGCCGGGACAAAACCTCCTATGTGAAATATTTTGGCTTAGAACTTTGGCCGGTAAGGTTCTGTCATCTAAGGGCCAATATTGTGTGACAATTGTCAAAGCATTCTTGCTCTTCATAATGTATGTGCTGCGGGTCAGTATATCTCCAAAAATATTAACTCATAGGAGGTTTCGTCCCGGCAACGACGATAAACAACTTAGTAGAGTAACGTCCTCAGCTAGGATGATATGTACCTCGCTCGAATAGGACTCTAGATCTTAACTAAATATATGCATCTGTGTCAATTTCTATCAGTAACATAATGTCAGATTTTTTTTTACAACTTGCTTTACGTCGCACCGTCTCAGATAGGTGTTACGGCGACGATGGAATTAGGAATGGTCTAGGAGAGGGATGGAATCGGCCGGGGCCTTAATTAAGGTGCAGCCCCAGCGTTTGCCTGGTGTAATGTTAGTAATACTATCGATTAGTGTTCTAATCTGCGGCCCTTGATAGGGGAAAGAACAGTGGACCATTCGTTAAAAATTTATTTATTCAATAAACTTTATGGTCAAGAACATACAGATAACAGAGGCTTTTGAATTGAAAGAGTGCTGTTAAATTCACCATTAAAATAACTTGTTCTGAAAAATAAACCATAATAAAACAAGTCAGTAAATGGTAATCAGATATAATCGTATTTTTAATCAAGATATGCGATGATACATCAAAGCTTGCAGCATACTTTCAGCGTTGTATTTCATACAATTTTGGTAGACCTTCAAAGAAAAACTACTCCTTTCCCGGAAATGAGTGCGTACACAACTAAGGAAGTTTCCTTACGAGCAGCAAGACTGAGAGATTTCGTGGAACATAAGGCATATTGCCTAGTGAGCAAAACCTGGCAGCACGTTATGCAGTGGCCAGCAGTTGATAACACAAAAGAAGACAATATTATGGTTGTTGGATTATTGATTTCTAGGATTATCTCGAGTTTTGTTTGATACTGTTTCAGTTTGCTTGGTTGAAAACAACACAACAATAAAATAACCGATGGTCCAGTGTGCAATTTTTGAAACATGTACAAATGTTATGATATTGTTTAGTTTAACTTACACTTATATCTTGTTTAAAGTGCAGCAGTATGCGCACTAGAATCCACATTAGAAATGGATCACAACATGCATTTTATCATTCCATATGGTCAAAATAATTCTATATTATACTTTTTTCTGGGGGTAAGCAACGACACTCAGTAACAGCTCCTTCTTTTCTAATGATCAAAGAAATTATTATAAATATTCCAGCAGATTGTTCTCGGTTTACGAACTGAATTTTCAGTTTTGATTCTCGCAAGTTGGTAACATGCCCTCATGTTTCACAGGCCTCATAGGATGGTGACGCAGCCGGGAACAGGAAGTTGTGTTTATTTATGATTGTCAGATAATCATTTCTATATTTGGTATGCAAAGCGGAGGTGTTCACACATGTTTTGAATTAATCTCCTGTAAGATAAGTCAATGGGATCATTGTTTAAACAGATTAAAACATGTAGTTACTTTATGCCAATGAGTAAAATAAGGAAGACTGAAGAAATAGAAACAGTTAAATACACACGTGATCCTGTAAAACATAAAACTAGCATCGAAAATACAGGAGCTGAAGGGAGTCACGAACATCCATTGGGTCAGAAGGAAGGAGATTCTGATAATGACTGGCCACAACGTTGGACAGTTTGGAAAAAAAGGCTTCTGAGGAAGAAGGGAGTAGATGTTGACGGCGAGGATATGTCGGGGTGTATGTTACGAGTGCAGAAGTTGCTGTAATAGCACGTAGATGGTGAATACCAGCACCATTTTCTCCAAGTAAAAGATAAATCAATATCGTTCAGTAGGAACCACGTGCAGAATTAAACGCTTCTTCCGTTTCTCCAAAATTCTGTTTCTTGTGACTCATGCCCTCATAAAATTCACAGATATGTTAGTAATTTAAATATGAACATTTTAAATTATACGCGAGAACAACAACTGACGTGTACTCCTAAGTGTATGGATAACGTGGTAGGATGGTGTAAAGACCCAACCTTATGATGATTTGATGAATACATTACAAATACTGAACTTATAATGGGTAAACAAACAGATTTCTAGCCGTAATAGAACCGATCTATCTCACTGTATACGATTTAGTAGCAAATTTACTAAGTGAGACTTTATTTTCAAAAATAACACACTCAGCTTTAATAAGTTAATTTGTACTTTATATGACTGCGGGTCCCTTTGTCCAAAACAATCAGCTCATCATTTAGGAGTGTTACGTTTTCAGTCTGTATATCATTCCAGTGTATATTGTACGTTTAAACGGTACTTAAGGCTTTAGTGTGATCGTCTACCTGTTTGATGGCATAATAAAGATGTTGAATGTATTTTATTGTTTTATGAGTCTAAATTAAACTATTATTGAGGTATAAACTGCGGAGATCATCAAGTGATATTACGTAACTTATAAAAGAAGGTAGAGGTTACCACTTTAAAAGCTATCATTGTGTTACATTCACGAGAGTCTGCAGCAGCATTCCTGCTGATGGTAACGAATTTTTACATAGTGTGTTATTGTTTTTTGGAGTATGACACATGTCAACTCCAGGTACCTACCGAAATGTAAGGAAAAATGCGAATCTGATTGGTTAGAAACTTTTTTAGAGTCGACTTGTTAGATGTAAGTGTGTGAAGAGTTCTCTAGTCAGATTAATACAATTGTTATTTTTTCTTTCTTCTTCTAGTTGGTCTTGTCTTTATACGCTGTAGGGTATTTGATGATCTTACTTCATTTGGGTCCGTCATGTGTCCACTATGCATGCATGTTCCTCTCTTTTAGGTCCAAGGAAATCTGTTCTCTTCATCTTCTTCAGGTTTCTTCTCGTTTCCTTTTTCCACTTAACTCCACATTCGGTTCCATTATCCCACGTAATTTGTTTTCCCATCATTTAATGGCAGAACCAGACCATAGTTGCTCTATCTGAGAAGAACATCCATCTGATGTGTGTAATTCTGATTTTATCCACATTTGTTACTATGCACATTAAATACAACTTCCTTTATTTCTGAATTTGTGCCAGATAAGTGGTGTAGGGATAACGTACCTGCTTCTTATCCGCAGGTCCTGTGTTCGATTTTCACCCAGTCCACGGATTTTAAGTTTGTACCGTGGTCTGGAACGAAGTTCCCTCAACCCCGTGAGACTAACTAAGGATATATCAGATATGAGAGGCAGCGGGCTCGGCCAAGAAAGTCAAGAAATATGACTGAGGATGCCATCAAGCTGATCACGTGGCACTCCATAACTGCAAGGTATCTGCTGGGCATCAGCCGTTTGATAGCTCAAGGCCCTAATGAGCATTTACGCAACAGATTGGTTTGTTTGATTTTTGTTTATTTCCTTTTATCCATCAGCAATGTCTGAAGCCCGTGCATTATTGGTTTCTTTGCTAGTGGTTCAACGCTTCACTAATACATCGAGGTTTTCGGCGATACAAGGATAGGAATAGAATAGGATTGGGGAGGGAGCGGCCGTGGTCTTAATTAGCGTGGCCACACGTTCTTTATACGTTCTTTGTCAGTCTCACTGCAATTCCACCCTTCTGTCTGAATACTGTCTTTGATTTCCAGTTCCTTACTATTACGTTGACCAAAGAGGTTTATAACTATTTGCAGCAGCAAATTTCGTGGTCGAGAACTCAAATCCTTTTGTCGATTACTTCACCATGGACTTTACAATACACGCTATTAATCACATTTATATATATTGAAGAGCAATATTTATTTCTAATTATTGCATATCGTACAGAAGCTCTGCAGATAGTAAGGTCTTACAAACCGTTACACATAAAATGTATAAGTGGACATTGGACAACAAAATTAAAATATATGTACGAAGATATAGTCTAATAAGTATAGGAGGGGTAAAGGCAAGGGTGCCTTCAGTACGGTATTGAAAAAATGAAATGTTTTATGGCTTTTAGTGCCGCGATATCCCAGGATGGGTTCGGCTCGCCAGGTGCAGGTCTTTCTATTTGACTCCCGTAGGCGACCTGCGCGTCATGATGAGGATGAAATGATGATGAACACAACACGTACACCCAGCCCCCGTGCCATTGGAATTAACCAATTAAGGTTAAAATCCCCGACCCGGCTGGGAATCGAACTCGGAACCCTCTGAACCGAAGGCCAGTACGCTGACCGTTCAGCCAACGTGTCTAAGAGTACTGTATTGAATTATATGCACTTTCAGAAGATGACGTGTGTAAATATCCAGAAATTCACGTAAAAGGAGACCCCAAATTTCCCTTTAATACAGAAAGTCTATTAAGGCATAGAGGTCGTCGCATGTTGTGATAAAAGAGCTAAACGCCAGAAGTACTGTCACTGTTTGTTAGGCCAATTCTAGAATAAGAAGTGATCTAATACGACCAATATCAGTTAGGACTTAGATTATTAGAGACCTTGAAATGATACACAGGAAGGCAGCTAGATTGATTGATTTCAACATAGAATTAGTATGGCTAGAATGTCCTTGAAGTAGGGTGGGGAATAGTTGGAGTTTTGAAGGAATGAAACTGACTACATGCTATGAACAAAGCTGAGCCTATACAAAAAATAACAAAAAGAAAGACACGGGGAAAATAAAACTTCAATTAAAAAGCCCTATTATATAAATAGGGCTGTTGATCCACTTAAACTAATAGGAATACCGCACGAAATAAACTGTAAAGAATATCTCGTGTCCTCATCCCGAGTGATGCAGCTCTTTTAAGGCACACCCCCGTTGGATGTGAGCTGCATGTACCATTTCAACCACATACCAGCCCTACTGCCATTCGTTAATTTCTGGCAATACTAGGAATCGAACCCGGGCCCCCGAGGATGGCAGCTAATAGCACTAACCGTTACGCTACAGAGGCGGACAAATAAACTGTAAAATATTGATTGTAAATTAGGGGAATGAAAATTAGAAACGTAGAACCTTTTTTTTTTTACCAAACATGTGCGATATTTCAACGCCAGTTAGGGAAATTCTGTGAACAAGTCAAGCAATGATGTAATGATCATATTGTTTAAATTAGAAATGTGTACATATTGTGATATTGTTGGAGATTGATGTTCATTAAAATTGTCCTGTGTCGTAATTGTAGAATTCCTTCTACTGCTTTCTTCACGGTTGCCTTGCTATTTTTACGAATATTTAAAGTTATTGTTTGTCTGATCTTTAGGTACAGTGGCTGTTAATAATAATAATAATAATAATAATAATAATAATAATAATAATAATAATAATAATAATAATAATACGCTAACTTTTTCTATAACATCTTATATTATATACAGTCAAATTGTAAGAAAACTGTAAAGTGTGTTGGTAAGTCACGTTGCTGCTTAAGAAGTATAACATACGTTTTATGTTTCAGAGGCCGAGAAACGTCGCAGTCCTTTTATTCTTCAAGAAGAGTTAATCAACTTGAAAATGATGAGACTAATTGACTGAAGATATCTCTTCAAAGAAGAAGCTACTTCTAGAGTTATATACGAGACTATATGTTTTTGTTGAATTTTAATTTAAGAAGTTAATTCGTTCAGAAGAAGTATGACTACCTAAATTTCTACTTATGTTTTCAGTTTTCTTATATATTTTTTATTTTTTTAGTCAATCATAATCTTTCAAAATAAAACCTTTCACTGTTGTTGTAACTCTAGTTCGATTTTTATTCATACTCGATAAGAGTTGTGGAAGAATTTTTCAGAACTGCATAGTCATTGTTACAGTTATTTCGAAACAACGGTAAGCCTACTTACATAATTATATACTTAATACAAGAACGTGTTGTTTATAGTGAGCCACTAGAGATCTAATCTTTACTAATATTACTAAATTATGACGAAGATTCATCCCTCAGGCATAACTAATCATCTTGAGAACTGCTTCTGTATAAACCAGTGCGTGATACTCATGATCCCAATGTTGAATATAATTTTCTTTTAATATTTTTAAAACCCAGGTTCACAGTCGAGCCAAATATGAGAAATATGAGTGATCTGATGTCAGGTGAAATAGTTTCATTCCTTTATCAATCCAAATAGCATTATAGAAATCCTCATATAATTATCGAATTTGGATTGATGGGCTGCATATCCAAATGTGGCTGGGAGGTGTGACCAGTCTTGAGGGAAATAATGGATAGGAACAGCATTGTCAGGTATGTGGTATTAGATCTAGGCCGTCGACATGACGCTGTTGATGTGATTCGTCTGTCGGTTGGGGGCGTTAAGCCTTGAGCAGACCTCTTGCTGTTATTCGACAGGAGTAGCCTATTTCTCGACAACGGGTGTCACCCTTCCGAATCTCATTATCATAATCATCATCGCTTCACACCTAGACGCGTGGGTCGCCTATGGGCGTCTAATAGAATGATCTGCATCAGGCGAGCCGAACTTGTCCTCGGACATTTACGGCACTGAAAGCCAAGCACTAAATAAAAATAAATAAATAAATAAATAAATACATAAATAAATAAATAAATAAATAAATAAATAAATAAATAAATAAATAAATAAATAAATAAATAAATAAATAAATAAGCAAATAAATAAAAAATAATAAATAAATAAATAAATAAATAAATAAATAAATAAATAAATAAATAAATAAATAAATAAATGTTTCAGGGAGACTGTGATTGCTGGAAGCCCAGATCTCGGATAAAAGCTGATAGTGTTATCCAAGTGCCGAAGGATGCACATTTGATCCATGCATTGAAACCGTTATTATTGAGTTAAACTGAAAATAATTACCGTGCTAACATGATCCTGAAAACGCGTCAACAATGTAGTACATTTCCTCACATAAAAGTATTTGATTGAATATTTGTGGGCCGATGATCTTCGATGTTAGGCCCCTTTAAACAACAAGCATCATCATCATCGAATATGTGTAGAGTCCCCTAGTACAAGCACAATTGGAAGGAAGAAGGACATTACAGATTTCTTGGCTGTTTAATGTAGTGAAGTTTATCAAAACTACATTTAGAATGAATTTAAGTTGTAACATTTCCAATAAATTTTTCTAAACACTTCTATTTACTCTCCTTACATAATGGAACTATGCATATTTACTGAACAAATGTATGTTGGACAAATGTACCATATATTAAAAAGTAAGACAAGGAATATTTCATCATGTAAGACTATGGGTGGGATACACCAAGTCTGACGCTGGGCCTTCTGCGCTAGCATCCACGTAGTGTTTGTGCTAGGAAGTGTATAATTATGTAGGAATCACGTAAATGTACGCAGTAAGAGGTCTGTAGGCTTATTTACTGAATCACCCTCGTAGATTAACAATAATTATCTTTTAATATTTTTACTTGTTGATGTAGATAACGTTTCTCTCAATGAACATTTATGAGTGGTATGCTTTGAACTCACACGGAGTATAAAATGTAATACAGGGAATATAATCATTAATTAACTAATGAGCCATTAAGCAATAAAGAAACTCAATTAGACACACAAGTCAGGACGTAATGTTTAATGACTGATGAACTAACTCATAAACAATCTACAAAGAATAAAATCAGATAGAATATGAGGTCTAGAATTCACTTACGGTAAGCAAATCACCAAACCAACCCATATTTTCATACTTGTTATGCACCGTGACACACCAATTCTCATAGTAAATGATTCTCTGCATTAACTATGGTCTATCTTGATTTTATATCAGTGATCATGAAAAAGTACATTAATACTCAAACTGATATAACTGCTCAGATTTGCTCTCTTCTCTCTACCATTCAGTATCGAGGCCTTAGGGTCCATGCTGCGAGCAGGAGGAACTAATCCCAAACTGCTAGTTCTTCGGTGAACGGAATGATATTATCCTTAACTAAGGCATCCGCACTTTGGTTTCCATCTTACAACTCACCTCTAATCCATCAGCTGGAAAACTGTTACCCGTCTAATATCCACGTAGGTACTCATTTTAATCAAAGATTTAGCTTGTAAGAAAATATTCTTTGTCGATTTTTGATCCACTCTTAGAGAGGTTTGATTCCCGGCCAGGTCATGGATTTTTACCTGGACCTGAGGGCTGGTTCGAGGTCCACTCAGCCTATGTGATTAGAATTGAGGAGCTATCTGACGGTGAGATAGCGGCCCCGGTCTAGAAAGCCAAGAGTAACGGCCTAGAGGATTCGTCGTGCTGACCACACGACACCTCGTAATCTGCAGGCCTTCGGGCTGAGCAGCGGTCGCTTGGTATGCCAAGGCCCTTCAAGGGCTCTAGTGCCATGGGGTTTTATTAGAGAGGGAATTTTTGGTATACATCAATACTTTCGGTAACTTCAAGGGTTGATTAGTTTTAAAATTAGTTCTATTTTCCACCAACGTAACTTCCTTCCTATCTCCATAGCACTTTACATAACACACTGATTTCTTCCGAATTATACTGTATCAACAAAGCATGCAGGCACATGGTAGAACTTTATTACATATTCAAAATCAGAAAATATCATAACATTTAATGCATTTTTGGCAGGTTATTTATTGATACCTGTTCATGGTAATACACGATAGTATCAATGAACAAAAGATTTACTGCTTGTTGAAAACAGGGATAGCACTGCCCTCACAATTCACTGGCATATGGCCTCGAATTGTTCGAGTGATAGTAGTTAATGGCCACCCATTATTTTGTCATATGACTCAGGTAACTTATCTTCTCTTGTACTAGTACCGTATAGAGTTTCACATATGCCATCGCCAGTAAATGGAAAACAGGAACTGGTGAACCATACTTGATTATTAATCAGTTACCTCCTTACATCTGCTTCAGGGTCGCACTTGCTATAGGATACGATTGTCATTGACAGGCACGTTATTATATGGCGCAGTGAAACGTAAAATACTGACTCCTAGTCTCATCTAGCTCTCTGTGGGACGTAAGTTTGTTCACCTTCGGCTACATTCCTTGGATCAGTACTGGGCCCATCGTGACCACGATGTTAATTTCTTGGTCCTACTCACTGCCTCTCATATCACTCATTTTCGTGAAAGGAAATTATTTTAAATAACGTTTCACTACAAAAAAGGGGAACATCATCTTTTTAAGTCTATGGTTCCAATTCTGGCGCTAACAATAGGATTTTCCAATACTTCTTTCTGTCACACATCAGCATTGTCGCTTTTCCAGTGGGAGGTGGAAGTAATTAGAGTTTCTTCTCAGTTTTAGCACATATTACTTTATCCTAATTTACCACCAAGTGCGGCTCCATGGATGAATGATCAAGGTAGTGATATTCGCTTGACAGGGCCCCGAGTTTAATTCATGGCCAGATTGAGGATTTGGGTTAATTCTTGTTGCTTGGTGGCTGAGTGTTTGTGTTCGTCTCAAAACACATCTTCATGTACACAGAACATATCTTACTACGAACCACCTTATAAACAGGAAATAAATAATATATATCTCTCTCCACAAAGGGCTGACATTAGGAAGGGCATCCATCCGTAAATCTAAGCTTAATCCGTTTTAGTGTCGACCCTGGATAACTGGGAAAAGGCCAGGGAAGAAGAAGAAAATTTCATCACCAAATAAATAGATTATCCATTTCTTGCACACAACAACAAAGAAATACTTTGACACATACAGCCAGTGAAGAGCCTTAGCCTGCCAAGATGACTGCTACCCAGCCTGATGACTTGTAGATGATGGACTGTCACGTGGATAGCCCGACGATACACTCAGCCGCTTCGTAGACAGGACTAACCGATGCCGAAGTTCCTCCTTCAACAGCTACATATTATCGGTAGGTTCTCCACATCGCTCTGCCATATCATTCGCAATCATTCTCTCTGGTGAATTTCAGTTTGACCCTGGAAGACCTTTTTCTAGCAGTTTCGTTTTTCTAAAACTCTGTAATAAGAAGCCCTGCTCATTATGATCTCTATATTTAATTGTAGAGGAAATACTGTCGCTGCTATGCTAAAACCGCGAATGTGACAATGCTTTTCCTATCCATTATTTCCCTGAAATGAAATGAAATGAAATGAAATGAAATGAAATGACGTATGGCTTTTAGTGCCGGGAGTGTCCGGGACAAGTTCGGATCACCAGATGCAGGTCTTTTGATTTGATGCCCGTAGGCGACCTCCGCGTCACAATGAGAATGAAATGATGATGAACACACATACACCCAGCCCCCGTGCCAGCGAAATTAACCAATGATGGTTAAAATGCCAGACCCTGCCGGAAATCGAACCCGGGAACCCTGTGGCCAAAGACCAGCACGCTAACCATTTAGCCATGTAGCCGGATTATTTACCTTAAGACAGGTTACGCCTCCCTGCCACATATTGGAATGCAGTCAATCAGACAATTTTCGTTGATTTCATTTTCCTATGAACGTGTCCAGCTCAATGGCTAAATGGTTAGTGTGTTGGCCTTTGGTCACATGGGTCTCAGGTTCGATCCCCGGGAGGATCGGGAATTGTAACCATCATTGGTTAATTTTGCTGGTACGGGGGCTGGGTGTATATGTCGTCCTCATCATCGTTTCAACCTCATCATGACGCGCAGGTCGCTTACGGGTGTCAAATCAAAAGACCTGCACCTGGTTTGCCGAACATGTCTTCGGACACTCTCGGCACTAAAAGCCATACGCCATTTCATTTAATTTCCTTTGAGCGTGTTTAAAGGAAAATGATCCTTAAATACATCATACTCTAGGTGTGGGTAAATATGTCATGCAAACATATGATCCTTCAGTACCGTAGAGTAAGGGTTTCTTAAGGAAAGGAAAGTGCTCACTTCGAACATATATAATTATATTAGAGACAGAGTTATGAAGACATTTGCTTGAGTTGTGGCAATTTAGGGAATTGAAAATGGAAAATAACTAATGCAGAAAAGAAGAAAATAAAATATGCTGAAATGTTGTGTAACAGAAGAATGCTTAAATTGAGATTGGACTATCGGATCACGATTGAAGAGGTGCTGAATCGTACTTGTGAAAGGTGAATGATTTGGGGAATTATGACGGGGAGAAGAAATATATATTGGGACAAATCTTGAGACATCCAGTACTTGTGCAATTCATTTTTGAGGGAAGTGTGTAGGGTAAGAACGTACGCGCAGAGCTAGACATGACAAACTCATTAGTGTAGACGAAGAATGCAATATTTATGTAGAAAAAAAAAAGATTAGCACACGATATGGTGATAAGAAAGGCTGCACCAAATAACTCTACGACCCTAAACTCAACAAGAACAACTATCTGGAATGTAAGGTGTTGGATGTGTTTGAAATATCTTACTTAATATAGATTACCAGAACGTAGCAATATCAGTTTCTAGCTTTCATGCAATTAATTCTTCATCACTTATAACGTCAGTGAGATGAAACAAATTTACGATCAATAAGAATTCTTCGTCATTTACGTATGCATTGTGTTTAATTTATCAGAAAATATATTGATTTTCCTAACGTCTTTTCTATTCGAATTGCTTCCTTCACAATTCCATGAGTTCGTCCCAGAAATTCATAGTCTTCATATGTCTCTTCTGTTCACCATAGGTTCAGTTCTAGGATTATGTAGCAAGAGTGGAATACTGTTCCATGGATAAATAGCCGCAGTAGCCGCTCTTAGTTCAGAGGGTCTTGGGTTCCATTTCAAGATAAGCAGAGGATTTTAGTCTAGCTAATTGCCCTGGCTTAGGAATTGGATTTTTGTAATAATCTTAGCACACACATTCTCAGATGCGCAGAGCACACTACACTACCAGCCATTACAGAAGCACACAATTAGTTGTTACAGCCCTAATCTCTGGATTGGCGTTAGGAAGGAGACCCGTTCGTAAAACTGGGCTAAATCTCATTTAGAGCCAACCGCAAGTAAGTCGGGAGACGCCAGAAAGAAGAAGATAAATAAGATTCATCTCATTCATCATCCCGGATTATCGTTATCATTGTAGCTTCTAAACAAATTAATAGAACCAGGATTTTATGGAATATCAACCGACCATTTACTGAACTATTTCTTTAGGGAACAGATGAAGTGATCGAACCATACTCTCGCATCTCTGCATTACCTCAAACCATCCTTCAACGTACCTAATGCCCGGATGATTTTCTAAAATTTTATATTGATATTGCATGGACATCATTATCCTCGTGATAGACGAAAGAAGCAGTAGCAACAACAGTAGCAGCAACAGCAAAAGGAAAAGAATAAGTAGCGTCTTGATTTCTGGAACAACGATGTAGGCGGCCAAAAAAACAGGTATAGTCTACGACTGAAGAAGGCGAAAGTTGAAGACTCCTTACACCTTGCAAATTCAATAATATTACGGACAATGAAAACTATAGAAGGCTACCCAAAAAGGCTGGACATAACAGGAGTCTATCACAAGTAATTGGAATGTAAGGAATTACAATAAGAGAATTCTACAAACTATGTTCCGCTAGAATAAAAAAACACGTTTGCTGTGAGCTTGGATTATCAGTAAATAAGTTAGGCAATGAATGTTTATCAGTTTCCAGTTTTGTTTACTATAGAGGACATTTTTCTGTGAAATTTCAAGCAGCATTTGTCCCTATACCGTGAAATGTATTTTAGTTTTCTGATCAGATCAGTATACAGAACAATAAAGTGTTTTAACGGGTACGTGGCGGATAAATAAATCTGCGACTTTTCTGAGTGAGTTAAATACATGTCGCGGTCGTGTAGACGTAAGGTTGCTTCTCATATGTAGTGTGTTTGAATTTCACCATCTACAGCTCTGAAGATGGCTTTTATATAGTTTCCTATTTTCATACCAGAGTCCCTTGGCTCGGGGACTTGTAATTTTGCTGTCCCCAACATCCCTGCAACTCACACACTACATATAACGCTATCCTACACCACAATAACACGCAGTTACCTACACATGGCAAATGCCGCTCACCCTCATTGGAGGGTCTGCCTTACAAGGGCTGCACCCGGCTAGGAATAGCGACACGAAATTAAAATTAAACCACACAGAGTCTGGGTACTTTAGTTTAGACTATGGCTCATTCCTTGCCAGTCCTAGCTTTTCCAAAGTATCGTCACTGAAAACGTATCGGTGTAAGACATAAAGCAAAGCAAAAGCAAAGTCACCTCCGTACAGGCCATGAAGGCCCTTGGAGGAGTGAAAGGTAAAGGCTTCCACAATTGTTAACCTCTGCATATGATGGGGTAGAGTGGTTAGCTCTACGCCCGGCTGCCTTTGCCCCCAGGAATTAACCTGGTACTCATTGTTGGTGTAGGCTGAGTGAACCTCAGGGCCATACCGACGGCTTACTTCTAAAACCTCATATCTCCTAATACGCTTCCTATCCATTCTTTTCCTTATGACTGGTCACGCCTCCTAGTCACATATTGATACGCAGCCCATCAGAACAATTATCGTAGAGTTCGTTTTTCTATGCTAACTTGTAAAGGAAAATGAACCTTAAATGCATTATACTGTAGGAGTGCGTAAATACGTCATGCAAACTACATCCCTACAACACGGTATGGTAAGGTCCATTTTGCTTTACAGGTCTGCATAGGAAAATGAACACGTCGAAAATTGTTCTGATGGACTGCATATCCACATGTGGCTGGGAGGCGTGATCAGCCTTAAGGTATATAATTGGTAGGAAGAACTTTGGGACGTACGAGGTTTCAGAAGTAAGCCATCGATATGCACCTCCAGAAGTGGAAATCTCGTCTCTTAAATTTTACGACTTCCTGACGGGGATTCGAAACCACGTCCTTCCGGGAGAACCGAGAAAGCCTTTACCGCCTTGGCTGGGCAGCCCCTGTAAGACATAAAACCTCTAGAAAACAAAATACATCTGTGTCATTCTCATCCGAATTTGTCTTTATATTTGAGATTTGAATAAAAAAAAAGTATATTTCAAGATGATTTAAGAACAAATTAGGAATATTCTGTAACGTATGGCAAATAGTAGAAAATTTCATCTGATGCCAGTTGATTTTGATACATATTTACCAGTTATAAAAAATTAAACTAATGAACAAGAAAATGCATTGTAACTTAAGTGAAATGTTGTAAAATATATAATGTACTAATAATTGTTCTCCAAATTTCTTCGTTTTTATACATGTCCTTTCACACAGTTTTAAATACGTAGTTACAGAAGCTTGACACCCTAACTTGAGGACCAAAGATGGAAAGGGGTAAAAGTGCCAGAAACAAGTTTTCGAGCAAACGCCCATAATAGAGTTCGCGACCACAATGGCACTTTCACCCTCCTCTAGTAAAAGAAAAGCAGGATTTGATGATTACCTACGACCTTTGAAGTGCAAGTATACTACATCCAATACTTTTTATATACGGTACCGTAAATGATAACAATACTTAGCTTCTATAAATTTAATTCCTTTAATTAAGTGGCTCAGAAATGAAAAAATAAATTATAGAACACTGACACAATGGACCGCACAGAAAATTGTAGCGTGGCGCGCTGTCACGTTCACCCTTTCCCACCAAACTCAGCTGGGCACATTGGACTGTGGCTCTACTTGTTCAAATTCCTACCAACTAAAACAATGACCTCGGGAACATGCACAATTACCAAGCACATTCGGCACGGCTAATGTATCCCCTTATTACAAAAAAAAAAAAAAAACAAAAAAAAAAAACGTATTTTTCATATTTCAGAACTTTCCCCCTTTTCCATCTTTGGTCCTCAACTTTATTTTCCACACTGGGCACTAGTGATAAAATGCGCAACAAAATCATTACGAGGGCAAAGGTTATGAAAGTTTACATTCTACACTGAGAATGTTCAAATAGCCCCAAGATTTGAACTAATGTTACTAAATACTAAGGCATTTGGTGTAATTCCGGTAGTGCTTGTATTACCTAGCTTTGTGAAACTTGATTTTAGGACTAACTGACGACTTTAATAGGAACTACACGAACTAATCATTTGCGCAGATATGACATTCTTCCTTCAAATTTCACAATTTCGGAGTAGAAAATGTATTCCACATGGAAATATTATAAAGTAAAATTCCAACATGTAACTGCAATTTAGAAATTCGTGTATTTATGTCATGTTTTACTCGGGAAAACGATCCAGAATTCTTTGTAGTTAGGATAAAACCTGTCAACTTCAACTGCGCGATTCAATCGGGGAGAATGTGTTGTAATTTTGACTAAGAAAACGGGTCTCTCTAGAAATAAGTCCAAATAAAATTACGTGAACATACACCACATGTCAACAAGCTGATGTATAAATATCCTGTGTATTGTAAACATTTACTGCGCTTCTTATAGATACCGCAATAAAAACCATTGATATGACTGCACAAGAGTCCACAACGAGCACTGAATGTCTTTTCTTTTTTCATTGCTTATTCCTGTTAAGTTAAATTTATGCAGTATGGCACAATAAATGAATAGTTGCAACTCTTGATTTACTATTTGTTCATTTATTTATATGTGTCTTTATGAAGTGGAGAAGTTACGACTCTGTACTTCAAATGTATCTTTTATCTCCAACGTTCTTCCCATTGTCATTTATTAACATCGGGTTCATACACCCTGTAAGTTATTTCCAATAATCAAAATGCTCATTAAATATAATACATTTTGAAATTCCGGATGATTTTATTTTATTAGTTCATATCTTGAATTTTGCATTTTGTTACGTAGTAGTTTAGAGGCTAACTATTTTGTAGTGCTGAACTTGCTATGAAATAATTTTCATCAGTTTGTAATTATAATACTTTTCATCATCATCATCATCATCTGTTTACCCTCCAGGTTCGGTTTTTCCCTCGGACTTAGCGAGGGATCCCACCTCTACCGCCTCAAGGGCAGTGTCCTGGAGCTTCAGACTCTTGGTCGGGGGATACAACTGGGGAGTATGACCAGTACCTCGCCCAGGCGGCCTCACTTGCTATGCTGAAGAGGGGCCTTGTGGAGGGATGGGAAGATTGGAAGGGATAGGCAAGGAAGAGGGAAGGAAGCGGCCGTGGCCTTAAGTTAGGTACCATCCCGGCATTCGCCTGGAGGAGAAGTGGGAAACCAGGGAAAACCACTTCCAGGATGGCTGAGGTGGGAATCGAACCCACCTCTACTCAGTTGACCTCCCGAGGCTGAGTGGACCCCGTTCCAGCCCTCGTACCACTTTTCAAATTTCGTGGCAGAGCAGGGAATCGAACCCGGACCTCCGTGGGTGGCAGCTAATCACGCTAACCACTACACCACAGAGGCGGACTTATAATACTTTTACGATTGCAAATTTGTGTAAGTCACGATCTTGTACTATTCAATTCATTGATCGGTGCTGTTGATGTTTAATTGCACACTTTCTCACTTACTTCATCTCGTCTCTGAATATGTTTTCGACAAATCGTCGTTGCGCCTCGAAATACCGTTATGTGAGAATGCTGAAGGGTGGAAATACTGACCCGCAGCACTTAACTTAAAATGAAAATGCGTTGATATCATGCAATACTGAACCTTAGATGATAGCACCCCTCTGTTAACCACTTAAATTTATGTTTCATGCATATCGATGGCTGACATCTAACACCTCGTATGTCCCAATGCTCTTCCTATCCACTATATTCCGTTAGGCAGGTCACGCCTCCCAGCCACATATGGATATGCAGTCCATTAGAACAATTTTCGTTGTGTTCATTTTCCTACGGTCATTGTAAAGGAAAATGGACTTTATCATACCGTATTGTAGGGATGTTGTTTGCATGAAATATTTACGCACTCCTACAGTATAAAGTATTTAAGGTTAATTTTCCTTTACGCAATAGCATAGGAATTTTTTTCTGATGGACTGCATATAAATATGTGGCTGGGAGGCGTGACAAGTCTTATAGAAAATAATGGGTAACTTATGAGGATCATTGGGAGATACGAGGTTTTAGAAGTAAGACGTCGATATTTGCTTCTGATGCTCAGCCAATAAGGTATTATCGGGCGAGTTGGCCGTGCGGTTAGGGGCGCGCAGCTGTGAGCTTTCATCCGGGAGATAGTGGGTTCGAACCCCACTGTCGGTAGTCCTTAAGATGGTTTTCCGTTTTTTCCCCTTTTCACACCGTGCAAATGCTGGGGCTGTACCTTAAATAAGGCCATGGCCGTTTCCTTCCCATTCCTAAGCCTTTCCTCTCCCATCGTCGCCATAATATCTATCTGTGTCGGTGCGACGTAAAGCAAATAGCAAAAGAATTTTGCATTTTTGTTGAATATATAGCTGACAGAGCGCTGATTACTGTGAATTACGGGATCCCTCTTCGAAAAAGGTCTCCATTATTGATAATTCGTCCTTTGAAATCGTTGTCTTACTCTGGGTCGGTGAAGTCAATATCTAGAGTTATGTCACTATCAACGTGCCCTATGTAACGAATGATATTTCAGAACCTCACACGTTTTTCAGCAACTTGCATTTCCTTGTTTGAAAAAATTTGGCTAGGTATACAAGTATTTTGCAACGTTTAATAAATTCATATTTTATTTATACAATATTCACGTACTTCATAGCTGCAGTGCAGTTATCAGCCCCCAAAAATGTAGATTTTACGCCGTCTTTTCTCATGATGTAATTGTGGTCCAGTTTGAAAAATCCTCAGTTCTAGTCCTTCAGGTAAGCAACTCAAAGTTTAATACATCCTAGGGATATGAGCTACGAATTTTAGGCAAATAAAGTATATAAAAATTATGAGAATATATTCTTTATTTATCCCGAAACATTACACTCCTTTTCTTAATTATCGTATTATCAGTTTTCCTTTTTCTACAACAACGAGCGCTAATGTGAATCAATGCAGAGCTTCACTTAAGCCCTTTTAACTGCATTCGGAGTGAGGGTAGGCTACTGAACTAAAGGAGAGATAGAATCCACAAGAGATAGCTGCCCTAGAACAAGGGGTACCGTACAGTAACAACATGAAATAGATAATAATTTTCGCACCATTTACGGTATCTTAGGATAAAATTAGCTTATATATCGATGGCTTACTTCTAAAACCTCGTATGTCCCAATGTTCTTCCTGTCCATTATATACCTTAAGACTGGTCACGCCTCCCAGGCACACATAGATATGCAGCCTACCAGAACAATTTTCCTTGTGTTCATTTTCCTATTGCTGTGTGTAAAGGAAAATGAATCTTAAATACATTATGCTGAACGAGTGTATAAATTCACTTGCAAACAACATGCTGTACGGTAAGGTCTATTTTCCTTTACACGTCAGCATAGGAAAATGAATACAACGAAAATTACTCTGATGGACTGCATATAAATATGTGACGGGGAGGCGTGACCAGTCTTAAGGAATATAATGAGTAGGAAGAGCATTGTGACTTACGAGGTTTTAGAAGTAGGTCTAAGCCGTCTATATATTAAATTTTGAACTTCCCCTGTTGTAGCCCTACAGCTATCCCCGATAAGGAAAATTTTCTTTTCTTTACACAAACCGTACACATGATAATTAACCATTGCAAATGAATCTCGTAAAACATCTAAACAAATATCTTTTAGATACGAAACAGGACTACGAAAATGAAGGAATAAATTCATTGAAAAATTTGTGAGAGATCCTCGCGCACCGAAGAGTAACCTAATCACTTGCCAGCAACTGGCGGGTATGTAATACTTTTCTTCGTAGTGTCTCTTCCTTTCAGAATCAACTTCTTTGGCCTGTGAATTGTTACTCTCGAACCTCATTGTTGGATCAACAACAACGCCGATGTTTCTCTTCCGGACAATAGCGACAATGTCTGCACGTTTACTGGATCCATCGCTAGTGCACTTCTTCAAAGACTTCAAACCTGACAGATTTTTTGAGAAGTTCTTTAATACTGCTCCTGACCGTATGGTGTCTGTTATTTCTCAATAGCTCCCCAAGAACATGAGGGAGGGTTTCTATCTCGATGCAGTGACGGCATTGCAGAAATAATTATGTAAATAAGGCAATTTGGCTAGAATATGAATCAAACGTAAAACGAGTAAAGAAACAATCGATTTTAGACTTTTTTCCAGAATTACATTTAGGCCGGAAGTGATTTTCGAAATGCATTTTCTTTAGTTTGATAGAACCATCCATAATGCACAATTTGAAACCTTTCCGGGTCGTTTAGTCCTTAAACTTTCGGCACAATTGAGGGAATAGCTTCATTGTAGTATGTCTGCTAAAAATGTTTTAATTAAAAATCTGGGAATATGTATTTATTCAATATTCAGTAAAGCATAAAATGTTAGTATGATAAAGTATATCGTCGCTCTACCGGTAAAAGGTTGTATTCCACAAAGCTCTTCCTATGAGTTATTCTCCTTAAGACTGATCACGCCTCCCAGCCACGTATGGATATGCAGTCCATCAGAACAAATTTTGTTGTGTTCATTTTCCTATGCCCATGTGTAAAGGAAAATGAACGTTACAGTACCGTACTGTAGGAATGTACGTTTGCATTACGTATTTACGCACTCCTAGTGTACAATGCATGTAAGGTTCATTTTCTTTTAATCATTGCGAACACAACGGACATTGTTCTGATGGACTGCGTATCCATATGTGGCTAGGAGGCGTGACCAGTCTTAAGGAGAATAATGGATAGGAAGAGTATTTTGGGATACAACGTTTTACCGGTGAAGCGACGATATAATAGAATATTCTGTTCTGTTTTGCTTCCAACATTTTTACACTATCATTTTTACAGAATGTTTGTATGCCTAAAGAACTCTATTGAGTTTTGTAAAATAAGTAGGAAAGTATCTCAATAAGATATGAAATGTTAACTAAAAGGGGAATGAGACATGGAAATATTGGGATGTAAATTTTCACCAATATTTTTATACTTTTATATCCGTATAATGGATAATCAGGGAAAGGAGAATAGGACAAATCCATGTTTGAACAATAAAGAAATTCCTGACCTGGATTTTGCAGATGACATCCTTTTGTTCTCTCTAACATCAGTCGGTATGCAAAGTAGTTTCAAGAAAACTTCTGACTATTGGAGAAAATGGAATTTGAAACTTAATAATAAGTAAATAAGTGTAATGGTATGGAAAAACGAAAATAAATTAAAGAAAAAAAAGAAAGGTGAACAGATGAAACAGACGTGGGTGAAGAGGAAGAAGAAAGCAAGAAATGAAGTATTGATTTAACGTGCTCTATAAAAGTGCTATTCGATTTAAAAAATACACTTAAGAAAGGTGGTGGTTAGAAGGTGTAGAACTAGGAGTGGTCAATAAAATAGAATACTTAGGAATTGTAATAACATCGAATTGGATGTGGAATAAACAAGCAAAGCGTGCAAAAAATGAAAGTGATGGCCGCTTTATCAAGGACAATGTGTTTAGAAATGAAATGAAATGGCGTATGGCTTTTAGTGCCGGGATTGTCCGAGGACATGTTCAGCTCGCCAGGTGCAGATCATTTCATTTGAGTCCCGTAGGCGACCTGCGCGTGGAGAGTTGAAGACGAACACATACACCCAGCCCCGTGCCAGCAAAATTAACCAATCATGGTTAAAATTCCCGACCCTGTCGGGAATCGAACCCGGGACCTCTGTGACCAAATGCCAGCACGCTAATCATTTTGCCATAGAGTCTGACTATGTATGGATAGAAATATGCCAAATACTGAATACAAGCTACATAAACAAATATTTTAAATGCACTTGTGATATGAAGAGTATTTGGGGAGGGGGTGCAGAAAAATAGGGTATTTAAGTTGATAGAAGAGAACGAGATGTAATAAATACATTCTGGAAAATAATAATGGGGCTACCAGAATGTACTGCCATTAGTGGAGTTAGAAGAATATGTGAAAATATAAACATACAAGCAGATATAGCTAGAAAGTTAACAGGCCCAAAATATTGTTTGAATGTTACAACAATTTGTAAAAACCCTCTTTAATCTTTCAATATTACGAGAACGTTAGAAAGAACTACGGAAGAACGTAACACAGATTCTCTATTGACACAACCGTCTACATTATGAGAGCATCTTTGTAGAGTTTTGGTGCTTCTCTCATCTCCCACAAGGACCCTGCACGTACTCGATTTTCTCCATTACCAGAAGCGGGCGTCTAAATGCGTGTGGCGTTTACTTAATCCATTAGGACGTTCGTTAGAGGCACTCAACCAATGACAGGGTCGAGATATCTGCAGGGGGGCTCTGTTTCTGAGTGGCGCCACTTATAATAAAAGAGGGCCCCATGCGGGTTGTGGGGCCTGAGCCGGCAAGAGGTCTATTACCCACCCTTCCCGCATTCCTATGAAACGCTGCATGACCATGGCGTTTACGAGGGATCGTGGAGACGGGTAAGTTGTATATAGCTTTATTATAACCCTTTGTAACTCCTCTAGTTTTGATTGTTTGAAACAGTCGACCGAATGTCGGCATACCAAAATGACTGCGCATCCATCTATGTAGCAAAAGTTTTCTCACAAGGAACCAAAAAATGTAGATCTCAATATAAAAATAGAGAAAAGGGAGGTGAAATTGTTTGGCCACATAATGAGACACATCAGTTTTATTTGAAGATTCAGGGAAGGGAATGTTCTTGCACAATGAGGGAAGAGGGAGGCAATGACACAAGAAAATCATGATACAAATAAACTGCAGCTTCTATGAGGAGCAAAGGATCGAGAAAGTTGGTTGCAGCAAAAAGTCCTAGTCTTTGGTAAACAATGATATAGCAGACTTTCTGAACGTGATGAAAGTGGCTGTCACTGGACGATGACTTTGTCAAAATGGCCGTCTATTTTGTTAAGATGCACTGGAAACAAATTGTTTACATTTGCTGAAATATTTCGTCCACCTCTGTGGTGTAGTAGTGATTAGCTGCCACCCCCGGAGGGGCAGGTTCGATTCCCGGCTCTGCCACGAAGTTTAAAAAGTGGTTTGAGGGCTGAAACAGTATCCACTCAGCCTCGGGAAGTCAACTGAGTAGAGGGGATTCTAGTCCCACCCCTCAACCATCCTCGAAGTGGTTTTCCGTGGTTTCCCACTTCACATCCAGGCAATTTAAGGCCACGCCGCTACCTTCCTTCTTCCTCGTATCTCCCTTCCGATCTTCCCATCCCCCCCTACAACAGGCCCACAAGCATTGCAGGTGAGGCATCCTGGGCGAGGTACTGGTCCTCCACCGCAGTTGTATCCCAGACCCCAAGTCTCGCGCTTCAGGACACTGCCCTTGAGGTGGTAGAAGTGGGATCCTCCGCTGACTTCAAGGGAAAACCAACACTGGAGGCTAAACGGATTAAGAAAGGAAAAAGAAGTCTTTCATAAACTTCACTGTATAAAAGTGAAAAATGTCGTCCTTTTATATAAGACTCCATTTTTGTTCTGAGAGTCGGATGACAGATTTTCAGACAAGTATTCCAGTTTCGGATCATAATTAAATGAAATGGCGTATGGCTTTACGTTCCGGGGGTGTCGTTGCCGTCGTTGGAGGTATGACGGATTGAAAAGGAAGGATTTGGTTAATAATAATGATGTATTGTTTCCGGATAGGCCTGGTGCAGGTCTTTCGAATTGATGGATACATGCGATTTGCACGTCTATGAGGATGAGGTCTGTCAGTAATGAATTATAATAATGAAAACAGCGCACACACATCCAGTCCCCAAGCCAGAGGAATTAGCAAATGAAAGTGAAATTCCCTGACCCGGTGGTGAATCGAACCCGAGACTAATTCCATCGAAGGCTAGCACGCCAATATTTTATCCACGGATCTCATTTCGAATGAACGTGGGATATTTGAAATTAAAATTCACATTCATGTGCTTCGCATCCCCGTAAAACTGCAGATCCCGTGGTTATGGTTAAGAAATCAACAGCCAAGACAAACTTTAAGATTTCCTTGCTTACTTCTATGTCCGATTGCCTTTGCTCTCAGGAATTATCCTAGTGCATATTTATTTTCTAGGTTGAGTGAATCAATGGGTAATGTGCCTCGTCTTTTAACTTCTCGACTTCTTAACAGGGCACTGAACCCAAATGCTCTCCACTAAAGGAGAACATCTTTTACTGTTCTCGTAGGTCACCCACTTCCATAGGATTACAACCAAAATTTTATGTAAAGAAACACATTTGTTCTACTTTACATAGAATGTTAATAGTACATCCGGGAGGTAAAGGAGCTAGTCGTATATAATCCAGTTAAAATAGCTTGCAGACGATAATTTACAATGCCATTATCTTTCCAACTCTAACCATACATCTGATGATTTATGTTCTGCATTACATTAGAGAATGAGTCATTTATTAAATTCGAATTCATTGCAATATGAGAAAAAGTAAATGTAAAATCGTTGCTGTTTATGATGGCATTTGTAAACTGGTGGATAAAACCTCCCAGTAGGATCTAAGATGTTCTGTAACAAATCTTCCTCTCTTAATTTCGTACGTAGGCCTATATACTAATAAATTTGTAGGTTCGGTTTGTTTTCGTGTTTAGTCAACGGTGCGCACAAGCAACCGAACTGAATTTTAGTCCATATCATGAAAAAATTAAATTGATAAAACTCAAATTTTTACCGAATAAATTCATGCACTTCGAAGTTTCGAAACTCCGACTTGAAAAATTTGAGTCAATTAAAAAAGGTTATTCTCAAGATATATTACCTATTTAGGAAACATTGTTCAATAATATAATTTCGTGAGGCTATTTCTAGCCTCGCGCAGTCCTTGTTAGGCAGACCCTCCGATGAGGGTGGGCGGCATCTGCCGTGTGTAGGTAACTGCGTGTTATCGTGGTGGAGGATAGTGTTATGTGTAGTGTGTGAGTTTCAGGGATGTTGGGGACAGCACAAACACCCAACCCCCAGGCCACTGAAATTAACTAATGAAGGTTGAAATTCCTGACCCGGCCGCGAATCGAACCCGGGACCCTCTGAACCGAAGGCCAGTACGCTGACCATTCAGCCAACGATTCGGACACATTGTTCAAATGAACAGTAGACTAATAATGTTATTGTCCGTACGTAGCACTAACCTTTTATGTTTTAGGGGATGCCGAGGTATTGTCTCGCAGAAAGTGTTTTACGTGCCAGTAAATCTACCTACACGAGCCTGACGTATTTGAGCACATTCAAATACCACCGAAAATCCAGGATCGAACCTGCCAAGTTGGGCCCAGAAGGCCAGCGCTGTACCGTCTGAGCTAATCACGCCGGCAGTTGCAAGAAATGTAGAGGCAGAAGAGGATATGAAACAACCTATCAAGAAATTAAATGAGGTCTTCCCCAGTTGTATCCTATCTGGAAGAGCAGATTGAAAATGAAAATATACTGTAGTGGAAGGTTTTCAGGAGCAATGTGAATTCAGTTTTGTTATACGGATCATACTCACGAAAAGCAACAAATAAAAAATCTGAAAGACTTCAGGGTTTTATAAATAAATGTTCGTAAGAATATTAAAGTAATATATAATTACCAGAGGTAATTAAGACTGAACTATGGTTACGAGAAGAGCAGAACAAAAATCAAAGAGAAGAAAGTGAAATACGATTCGACACACACACACTAGGAATGCAGAGAATACCATTGAGAAACAGGAACTTGATTGGTGATTTGAATGCCCATAGCGTTTGGAGACTGTTGATGACGTATTGTACAATAAAGGATGACGGTCCGACGGGGAGAGGTGAGGTGAAGAGGACATTGAGGGCACAGCTTCATGGATGACATGTTCCAGTGGAAACGAATGGAAATAAATCAAATGATGTTACATCACCAACATTCTTCTTTCTCCTGGCCTTTTTTGCGGTCAGCGCGTGATTGAATTTGGCCCGATGTTATGGCTGGATGTCCTAGAACACCTAGTCCCCGAACCACAGCAATAACCGTACGCAGTTAAACTCATCTACTCGAACAGGAATCGAACCCGGGGTCCTCGGAAAATAAGGCTATT
Source organism: Anabrus simplex (assembly GCF_040414725.1). Lineage (NCBI taxonomy): Eukaryota > Metazoa > Arthropoda > Insecta > Orthoptera > Tettigoniidae > Anabrus > Anabrus simplex. Next base: position 209,479,657 of record NC_090265.1, read on the forward strand.
ACGCTGACCATATGTCAATAAATTAAATGGTATGTTATCATAATTATTTAAACGTATTTACCTTGTCAGGAGCGGCTTGTAGCTATAGAAGCCAATCACCGAATGATGGGTAATTATTCCTTTTCAGTAGTCCATGACATCGAGATCAATATATCTTAGTCATTTATTTACTCCGAGTGTCAATTCTGTTCGATAACCTTTGGTGATGTGCTGACTGTTCTATGCATCTGGCGAGACATGAAGAATAAAGTGATCATGACCTTGATATTGTACCATTCGAGCGTTTCTCCTGTGTTAGCGGTTTAAAATCACACTGACACACTGAGTATTTTCGGTGACCATGGGTTTATTGAGGCAGAATTCCATCAGTTGCATGGTATGAAAAAAAAGTAACCATGGAAATCCATATTCAATATTCTACTGAACCGATTTACGTGGTTTTAAATTTATCTTTCGAACACAAATATGTACGATGGAAACTTATTTGATTTTTCTTGACAAATTTCCGTTTTTCATATAAACACACGATATGGGGCCTATGTTTTCTTAGTTAGTCGACTGGGCGAGAGATTACGCCATGTCACCAAGACTGTGGCAATTTCCACCTCGTCGGTACCTGAATTCTCATTAATGTTTTTTGGATTTCTTATTTTCCAATTATTTTTGTAATTAATATTTTATTTCACTCTCTCCGTGTGTTTCTTCTGAGTAGTTTCAATAAACGTATGCCATTTCTTCAATTACTGTTACTCCAACAAACTGTTTTCAATATCGGATATGCAGAGATGACTTGAAACTACAGTCTGGTGACCACGAAGTGATTTCAGAAATCCTTGTGGCTGATGCTTCAAATAGTGCCACAGGTTTAAATTACGTATTAGTTTACAGCTTACTTTGTGCTGTCAATCGAAACAATAATTAGTAACAAGCGCCATTTGTTGTAGCTCCTTTGTGAGGTTGTTACGATACATGTACACACAAAATCTGTACCCTACACTTGCGAGAATTATCGTCTTAGGTTAGGTAATAGTTTACTTCAACTCTGAAACAATAACTAAGAAAGGCCAAGATTCATAACTACTATTTGAGGCTATTTTAGCCATGGCATGGTATTGACTTTCTAGGTGACATACTGTTTCTCGTTCTTTGTTCAGTAACTACAACCTACCGGGCGAGTTAGCCGTGCGGTTAGAGGCGCGCGGCTGTGAGCTTGCATCCGGGAGATAGTGGGTTCGAATCCCACTGTCGGCAGCCCTGAAGATGGTTTTCCGTGGTTTTCCATTTTCACACCAGCCAAACGCTGGGACTGTACCTTAATTGAGGCCACGGCCGCTTCCTTCCAACTTCTAATCCTTTCCTATCCCATCGTCGCCATAAGACCTGTCTGTATCGGTGCGACGTAAAGCAACTAGCAAAAAAGTAACTACAACCATCATCATGGCATTCGGCTGCCAGTCGAAGGAATTACAAATGAATGGGAAATCTAGCTGAAATTTACTATCGGTGTCTCTTTTGAAATATTAAAAATTTATTGCCTTTAGGCGCTGTGTACTGTTTTCAAGTTTAATTACACTCCATCAGTCAGTTCCTAATATGTACAAAGTTAGAAATCAGAATTCTTGTGATCATCTACTGCAGCTGAACTTCTTTCTGAATAAAGGCAATGAATGAAGTGTGTTGTCCTGTTAGACATTCCAGGAGGGAATTTAAATATCACTTGTAAGGCTTCTGTTCTTATATTCCCTTCTCTTAAGACTCAAATTTTTCTGCCATGTAGTAGGTATGGTTTTAATACAATAGGCCTATTAAGTTATTAAGCCTCAGTTGCTTTTCCTCATTGTCTTTTCCTAATACACTTCGATACAGTCCCAGTACAAATCAAACCAAATCAAACTAATCCCCATGTTGTTACACCTTAGTGGGCGTCGGTCAACTAGGCGACCACTCCTCAGCTCGAAGGACTTCAGATCCTGAGGTGACATGTGGTCAGGGCGACGAATACTCTCAGCAGTTATTATCGAATTTCCAGATCGCTACCCTACTTAACCTTCAAAGAGTTCCTCAATTTTTTCACGTAGGTTCTAGAGATAACGAACCGACCCCAGGCTCCAGACAAAATTCTCTGACCTGGCTAGTAATCAAACTGGAGGCCTCTGGACATCGGAGTAAGAGGCAGCGTAACACGCCAGAGTGGCGGGCCGGCTACAATACGAACATTATGCTTTTCTCATTTCCTAACCTGTCTGCCTCCGTAGCGTAACGTATGCACTAAAACTTGCCGTCCTCTGGGACCCGGTTCGATTTCCGTTACTACCCAGAAATACAATGTGTGACAATGAAGTTCGGCGAATAGTCCTGTACTATCAACATAGATGAACAATGCACGACAGTGACCTTACTACCTTACTGTCCTTTGAAATAGTCCCCTCCCATAACTATGCACTGCTGAGATCGGCGATACATGTCCTGGAAACTTTGCAAGAAAGCTTCCTATGGGATGGTGTTCAAAAGCCTCGTCACGTTTCGTTGGATTTCAGGAATATCGTCAAATCTCTTTCCTTTCAAAGCGAGTTTGATGCGTGACTTTTCGTCTCTGACCTTTTTCCGACGAGGAGATTCCGGAGAACTCCATTCTATGCTTCGCCGTTTCGTTTCAGAGTCGTACCTAAGACATCAGGTTTCATCCTCAGTGACAATACAGTTCAAGAAATTTGGTGTCGCATCCGTCGTTTCGACAAAATCCTGTGAAGCCTCTAAACGTGCCTGCGTCTTATCGTGGGTCAAGTGATGTGGCACAAGACAAGAAGACGTTTTCCTCTTCCCTAACTTCTCGGTAACGATTTGTCGCACGGATTCACGGTTAATTTGCAGTTCATCCGCTATCATGCGCACAGTTAATCGCCGATCGTTCGTGATTAATGTCCTCACCTTCTCAAGGATTTCGTCACTGACTACGGTCCCGGTCTTCCGCTACGGGGGTTGTCAGAAACACTTCCCCGGCCTCCTCGAAAACGGGCGAACCACTCGTAGGCCTACGAAAACTTCAAGGACACTGCTTGATCTTCATAAACACGTACCAGCATCGAATGCGTTTCTTTCGGTGTCTTGCCATGCTTAAGCAAAACTGTAAATTGATCTTTTGGTCGTTCATGTTCCTGTTCGCAGTTCAGAACCAATATACTAAACACGCACTGACCCAGACAGGTCTTGCACGACACACACACGATGCTGAACTGAACAACGTTGGGAGCAGGTGGTCAAAACCTGCTGCTAAGCAGGTGCAGCGTTATGTGTCGCCAGTGTTGCCGGATCGACCGTTCTGACTTCATTCACCGAACTTTATTGTCACAGGTTGTATAAGAATAGCAGGAGGATAGTATGTGGTTAACAAGGTACATGGCAGTTCACCTCCATTGGGGGTGTGTCTGAAAAGAGCTGCACCATCTCAGGACGGCATGTTACATTGCAAAACTTGGTTTATTTTATGTACGCTACTGAGATATTTGATACTGGTAGAATGTTTCATACTGTTACGTGGTTATGCGACTCTTAATCCTTTTCAAGCCCCTTCAAGCTACCATTCGTATTTCTGAGTGAGTGAGTCTGGCTGGAGAGTTACCAGTCGGCGCGGCGTGCAGGCACGTGACGAACTTTAATTATATTATCTCCTTTGTCTGGTATATCTGTGATTTTCCTGGAAGGCGAAACTAGAACACTCGTCACTAGTCACTAGAACTTCATCAGCAGGTATATAAAAGCGGCCTCGAATGGAAAATTTGTTTTAGGTGTTGAGTTGTGTTATATTGCTGTCTTGTCGACTGATATGTGTTGACTAGTTCTGTCAGTTGTTTGTGAGAGTTATCGGCCTTGTCTGGAGTCCAGCCAAATGTACAGTTGTCGTGCCTTGTGATAGCCGACGCTCTTGTATTCGAATCGGACCACATGGAACTGCTGTGTAAAGTGACTGGTGGTCCGCGCGAGGCGACGTGAATGTTCAAACCTGTCAGTAAAGATTAAATGGAGGAGTGTCGTTCCAGGTAAAGACTGCCAGCCAAAGACCCACTGCAAGGACAAAATAATTTTTGCAAATAGCCAGTAATTAGTGAAGTGTTATCGTACATTGTCTAGTACAACTGTGTGTGTGTGTGTGTGTGTGTGTGTGTGTGTGTGTGATGTATCCACGGTATCCCCTGTCATAAGAAGTGACAGAAATGGTCCCCTGGGGCTCTTAACTTTGGAGCGTGGACACGTGACCACGGGGTCTTTAAATGAGTCCTGGCATTGATTCCAATTACTTGGGCCAGGCTTCTTACTTCCATCTATCCTACGGGACCTGCCTTGGTCAACTATATTTCTTTTCCAACCCCAGCGGCATTAGAGCGTTCTAGACTAGAATATATTTAATTTTTGCGCTCTTCGTGGCCCTTGTCTTTCTTTGGCCGATACCTTCATTTTTTGAAGTGCCGGATCCCTTCCATTTCCCCTCTGATTAGTAGGCCTATTAATAGGGGATATATGCCTAGTTGTCGTCCTCTTAAAACATTAATCACCACAACCATACCACTTGTTCATGCAGTAGCGTATTTCTCTGTGTCTACTGGTTAAGAAGAACTATTTTTGAGATCCAGTTTCCAGGTCAGCCTCCGAGAGCTCACACACACTTGCATTAGGAGCGGATCGATATGCTACGGAGACTTGTACAGATTCCCCGAGCAGTCAAGGTAAACTCCCTCGTCAACATGTTCTTTCTTTATTCTAGGAGCTGAAGGGAGATACATACATCGAAGCATTTACATTTGCTTCAATGTATTATTCGAATGAGAGTTCGAAAAATGCTGGGAATGTACCTTATTTAAGTCGACGATTGCTTCATTCTCATCGCCGCCATAAGACCTGTGTTAGTCGGTGCGACGTTAAACAATAACATCATTTCCTAGCATATTGTTCTGGTCGTCGCACAAACACATCGATGGCTTAGTTCTAAAACTTCGTATGTCTCGATGCTCTTCCTACCCATTATTTCCCTGAAGACTAATAACGCCTCCCAGCCACGTATTTTTATGCAGTCCATCAGAACAATTTTCCCTGTGTTCATTTTCCAATGGCAACGTGTAAAGGAAAATGAACCTTACTATACCGTATCGTAGGGATGTTTGAATGACGTATTTATGTTCTCCTACAGTATAATGTATTTAAGGTTCATTTTCCTTTTTCACGTCAGCGTACAGTAGGAAAACGAACACAACGTAAGTTGTTCAGATAGGCTACATATCAATATGTGGCTGGGAGGCCTGACGTGTCACAAGGAAAATAATGGATAGTAATGGTGTGGGGTTTTAGGTTTTAGAAGTAAGCCATCGAATACAGATTTTCTGCTATGGTGAGATGGGAAAAGGCTATGAGTGATGTAAAGCAGCCGAGGGCGGCATCTGCCTGATGTGGAAATCAGAAATATGAGAAAGTTACGCGGAATTTACTACTGGCGACTCTTCCGTAAATACAAATGTACTGTCTTAAACGATGAGTACGGTTGTCAGGTTGTACTACACTGCTTCGGGGTCTTATGACTGGGTTGTCGACGGTGAAGTTTAAACTCACAATCTCCTGATATACGACTCATACTGCGTATTCAACTCGCTAGATAACCACTGTGTTATCCTTTTACACACGAGAAAGCCTGTTCTCTTCATTATCTGGATGTATAGGTCACTCATCGCCGTTGGACATTTTCACACCACCATCAAACCAGAACGTGGGAATTCTGTAAGGCAAGCCATATTATAAATATTTGGACCTGAACATAATAATTTAGTATGTATCAAATTCACGAAAATATATGTTTATTTTCGCAATTTCCACATTCAACACGAAAATATGGATTATAAGTATTATATGGATTATATGTATAACCTAGTGATTTTGATAGATGTATCTATTTATTACACGATAATAGACAAAAATCTACTGTTGTTCATGATGTAGCCTATTTACTTGTTCATCATACTTCATAACCCCCCCCCCACCTGGTAAATGAAATGGCGTATGGCTTTTAGTGCCGGGAGTTTCCAAGGACAAGTTCGGCTCGCCAGATGCAAGTCTTTAGGATTTGACTCCAGTAGGCGACCTGTGCGTCGTGATGAGGATGAAATGACGATGAAGACGACACTTACACCCAGCCCCCATGCCAGCGAAATTAACCAATTATGGTTAAAATTCCCGAACCTGCCGGGAATCGAACCCGGGAGCCCTGTGACCAAAGGTAGCACGCTAACCATTTAGCCATGGAGCCGGATAGTCCACCTGGTGACCATGATCGTTAAGGCGTCAAATCTCTATGATCTGTAACCGTGGTTACCCCGTTCGAGTCCCGTTAGTGACAGAAAATTTCACCAACAGAAGGTTGTCTGGCAGAGTAGGCGAAGACGTGGTATACAATTTCTAATCACTAGATTGTAAGCCAAAAGGCCTGGATTCAATTCCAAACCTGTCCGCAGTGTTGAGGCAAGGACATATGATGCTACTCGTCCGTCGGATGGGGAGGCAAAGCCTTGAGTGGACCCCTTGGTGTTATTCTACAGGACTAGGCTATGTGGCGACAGTGGGCTTAAACCTCTTTCTACCTCATTATCAACATCTCACATCCAGGCGCTCAGGTCGCCTATGGGCGTCAAATAGAACGACGCACTGCAGGTGAACGGAACTAGTCCTCGGGCTAAAATCCATACGCTAACCAACTAACTAAATATCGAGCTTTATAAAATAATTGGAAACTACACACAGGAACAGCTTAATGAACTGTCGAATTTTAATGTGTGTGTGCATCGAAAAACGAAGTTTGCAATATTTGTGAAATGCTCGGGAACTATTCGTTGTTCAACTTACTACCAGTACTGTAATTAACACTAGATTATGACTAAACGACGTCATAGAAACAAACCATCATAGCTGTGTTTTGTTGACTTTAAAGTCACAGTTGGCTAGTTGGAATGCGTGTCACATCATGATAACGTAAGAATATTCCGTCCTTTAGTCCACTATAAACAGTACCTTTTATAAATCAAAATAAATTCCCATAAAACTTTAACGAGCGTGTTGAGTATACTAACAAACGTAGGTCCTATATCTAAAATCAGGTATAAATAATGTTTCTTCTAAGCAAATTGCAAAGAAGGTTTACATTATTTAAATGCTCATATGAAAATAAATCAAAACTGTAAACATTATTTACGTCACTTCCATTAAAATTTAAAAGGTTGAGATTCCGAATGGCCACGAAATGGATTTGTTAACATCTCAAAATCTTTTCCAAGTAAAATATTCGAGATTTGTCGCAATCAGATATTTGTGAATTTTTCTCTGTAGTCTGATTGCAAGAATTTAAAACCACCAACAATGTGTTCACTGGCAAGATTTCGTCTACTCAGGGGAAGATAGAATTTATAAGTGAAATTGCAGAGAAACGCAATTGGTTAGCAGTTAACTTTCCATGCACAAGGTTATGTGATTGAATCCACACGGAGTCATTTGAAATCAAAGAGGGCTTTAAAGTGAGGTAGCCCCTCACCGCTGGATACCGTGGTACAAATCTCGGTCACTCCATGTGAGATTTGTACTGGACAAAGCGGAGGCGGGACAGGTTTTTCTCCGGGTACTCCGGTTTTCCCTGTCATCACTCATTCCAGCAACACTCTCCCTTATCATTTCATAACATCCATCAGTCATCCATAAAAAATCACTTTGGGAGTGGCGACCCCATCGTAATAATAGCCTATATATGCTTCATTCATTTCATCCCTGACCCGGTCAAAGACTGGAAAACAGGTTGTAGGTTTTCATTTTCATTATTATTATTATTATTATTATTATTATTATTATTATTATTATTATTATTATTATTATTATTATTATTATTTACTTTACGTCGCACCGACACATGTAGCCTAGGTTTTATGTCGACGATGGGATAGAAAAGTGTTAGGTGAGGGAAGGAAGTGGTCTTGGCCTTAATTAAGGCACAGCCCCTGCATTTGCCTGGTGTGAAAATGGAAAACCACGGGAAACCGTCTGCAGAGCTGCCGACAGTGGGGTTCGATCTCACTATCTCCAAAATGCAAGCTCATAGCTGTGCAACACTAACCGCGCGCCCAACACGCTCGGTATTTTGGTTATTATCTTCGTTGTGAATGATATCATACTGCCATGATAAATCAACTAAATTTTGCCCGGAAACCCTCACAGTATATTTCCTATTCACTACGACCTTCGTCTTTACTGGTGAGACCTAGTGTTTACAGTGCACAATGTCTTCAGGAATAGGCTGCAGTAACTTTTCTCCTTCATTTTCGTGTCCCAGTCTTGCCCTTGGCTTTGACAGTATGAATGTTACTACGGCATGAGCGAGTAATGTTGTTCCTCATGCAACCAGGCCCTCATATGAATGGTGTAAACATGTCGCTTGTGGGGTCACTTGGTGCGTACATTTCAACGGACTTAGCAGACTGATGAACAGTAGTATTTTTTTAAATTTACAATTGGCTTTACATCGTACCGATACAGGCAGGTTTTATGGAGACGATGTGGTAGGAAAGGGCTAGCAGGACAAGGAAGAGGCCGTGACCTTAATTAAGGTAGAGACGGAGTCATTTGAAATCAAAGAGTGCTTAAAAGTGAGGTGGGCTGATTTTAAAGAACCCTATTTCAGTGGAAAAAATCCGCAGTCAGTTTGAAAAGAACGATATGGTGTGAAAATGGGAAACCACGCAAAACCATCTTCAGAACTGCCGACAGTAAGATTCGAACCTACTATCTCCCGAATGCAACCTTACAGCTACGAGCCTCTATCCGCACGGCTAACTCGTTTGGTGATAGCCATTTCTGTCTCGGTAAGTAAAGCAAGGGAAAACTACTTCACTCCGTATTTCTTTTGTACGCCTCTTCAGTGAAGCGTAGGCCATAACTTATATGACAGCTGTTGATGGAACGGTCGAGGATCCGACCAGCCTTTCGGTTGACTATTCAACATCTTATACATACGTACTAAGACGTATTTTATTTAAGGAACATCGTGTAGCTACTTAGGTAGTCAACGTTCGTTTTCACATATTTCCCTTGATCCTTCAGGATAATATGTATATTTACTCTACCAAAGTGATACTACATCTGTAAAATTAATTATGTGCAAACTTATACCAGGAATATTGCTCTTGCATCAGGAACTTTGCCTTAAGATAGTACCAGCAGGAAAAGGCTAGAGTTCGCTATTGAATCTCGGTCAATTGGATTCCATGATAACAGTAACATCTTGAACCTCCATGTGACTTCCAAGGATCATAAAAGACATCTGCTTGTCCGCTGTGTCTAGAAGGCATTTTACTCCGCTGTTGCTGACCGTGACACTGGTCGGCACTTAGTAGATATTTTTGTCTGGGTTCCTGGATTCTCTTACATCATCTGACTAAGAAATGTAAGATCTATACAGTTTTCTTGGCTTATCACTAAATAGAGAGTAACCACATACAGACTTGAAAGGCAAGCCCGTAGTGTTTCGTAGCGGTTAAAATCGTGATCAAAGCCCATAGAATCCCTATCACACGGTCGTGATTTCTCATTTCAAAGATCCCACGCACACTAGCCCTGATCGGAATCACTGCCGCCTTCATAAGAAGCTCGTGACATTAATTAGCCTCTTCGTCTCAGACATACATACTTACATACATAGGCTACATGTCAGAATGGCAATTATTTCAGTAATCGGAGTCTCTGAGAAGAAAAAAGCACCTCAATAATACTCCATACAAAGATAGCGGTGGAGTATCGAAGGGGTAGTTCTGAGGGCTTGGAACCATTTATTTATTTAAGTTTATTTATTTATTTATTTTATTTATTTATTTATTTATTTATTTATTTATTTATTTATTTATTTATGGCATTTGCCTGTGTCAATATTTACACCCCAGTCGTAACTTACCCAGTATATTATTCTCATAATCAACAGTTGAGAGGAACATGACAACAATTAAGAATAAATTAAAAACAAATGATTTTCACAGTTTGCGTCATGATATGATCATGAAAAATAACAAGATAGAAGTTATCTTCTTTTTCTCATTCTACCGCTCTTACCATCCCTGTAAGGTTGCGGGTATGAACTGTGGATTTGGCCTTGTTTTACGGATGAATTCCCTTCCTGACGCCAACCCAATATTGAGGGTTGTAATCACTATTCCGTGATTCTGTGGTGATTGATTGTGTGGTGTGCTGTCTGAATATGAGGAGGATAGTGTTGGGAATCACACATCAAGATAGAAGGTATATTCTCTAAAATAAAAGTTTGTTGATTATCTTACCGTAAACAGTGATATTTTAAGTAAGAACCGTGTTTTCATTACGTGTTTAACACCGTTTAATGCACAGTGTTTCGACGACACTATGATAGGAGAGGTAGTGATCGGAACCAAAATTAGGATACATTTGCATTGTGTAAAAATGAGAAACCATTGAAAACCTCTTTTCAGGCCTGTCGACAGTGGAAATCCATGATCTCCTGAACGTTTGTTCAATGTTACACGACCCGTACCGCGTAGCAAATTCACTTTGATAAATAAGTAACTGTGGAAGCCACAGGTAATTCACATTTGCTCTTTTAAAACTGTATATTATGCCGCCTCTGTGGTGTAGTGGTTAGCGTGCTTAGCTGCCACCCCCGGAGGCCCGGGTTCGATTCCCGGCTCTGCCACGAAATTTGAAAAAAAGTGGTACGAGGGCTGGAACGGGGTCCACTCAGCCTCGGGAGGTCAACTGAGTAGAGGTGGGTTCGATTCCCACCTCAGCCATCCTGGAAGTGGTTTTCCGTGGTTTTCCACTTCTCCTCCAGGCGAATGCCGGGATGGTACCTAACTTACGGCCACGGCCGCTTCCTTCCCTCTTCCTTGCCTATCCCTTCCAATCTTCCCATCCCTCCACAAGGCCCCTGTTCCGCATAGCAGGTGAGGCCGCCTGGGCGAGGTACTGGTCATACTCCCCAGTTGTATCCCCGACCAAGAGTCTGAAGCTCCAGGACACTGCCCTTGAGGCGGTAGAGGTGGGATCCCTCGCTAAGTCCGAGGGAAAAACCGAACCTGGAGGGTAAACAGATGATGATGATGATGATGAAAACTGTATATTTACAGAATGTAAAGATAGTCTACGGGTGACTTAAGGCATCAGAAGTCATAACATATTGGGTTCTATTTCTATAAGTTAACCGTGACATCATAGTTTACCATTCGTAAATTTACTGTGAAATTAGACAGAAAACTAATAGTTATTAGCCCATGTTCTACTCACATTTTATTATTTTATTATTAAAAGGATATGTTTGATAATGTATTAAAATGTTCTGAATGTCATAAATCGTTATCGATACCTTGGTAACTGAATCTGGATAGAGATCCTCTTGTGCCAAAGACCAATACGACCACTACACCTTTTTTGACCCAAACATATTTATTTATGCACTTATACCTTACGTGTAATTGTTTATTTAGCATGTGGTAATATAAAGTTATATAGGCCTACATGTTACGTATATAACAGAAGAGTGTTATTGCAAGATAACAAGATCGGAAAATCAGTTACAAATCCAAATTCAGAATGGAAATCCATCGGGCGGCTTCATTCGATGTGAGATGAAGATCTGTCAAGGTGCCCTGAAAAAATGTTGAACTGTCTGTAACTGCTCGCCATGGTCGCAGTTCGGTGAAGTCCGCCATCCCCGTTCGGTGAATGTAGCGCCACATCTCCCTTGATCAACCATCAACCCTAATGCTATTGAGTATTCTCCACTGACGTCTGGGAAGGAGGAACCCATCTGGCTGAATGCACGGATTTTGAACAATTTCATGATGTAACAGAGATGATCCTTCTTTCAGTTGACGTTTCCACGCATCTGAGATGTTGAAAAAGACCCGAAGGAGATTGCCTACCGAGCGCCTTGATGGTTGCCAATATTTCAGTCGCTATCTTGTAGTTCTTGACGTATCTACATGGATTGGTAATCAGGGATTGCTTGCAATTTTTCTCCTTGTCTTTAGCAACGATTCTGTTCTCGTTCTTGATGGTGGTGGTATGGTGCTTAAGACAGGCAGCCAGTGTGTGTTGGTAAGCGAATACTAACAGTAATGAGGCGCATTGTCTGTAATGACAGATATAGGAGACACGGTTGATAGGCCTTATTGCTTCGTGTGCGTGAACCTTGTCTGGAATTAATAATATTTGTTCCAGTACCATTGTCTCACAGTTTCTGAAAGAGAAATAAAGTATGAATAGCTGAGCCGATGTTATAAGTCATGGGTGACGTAATTCTCTGTAGCGGTTCCACTTTCCTGATAACAGAATTGTACGATGCAGGCCCACTGTTTGCATGGAAAGTACAAAGCATTAATCTGTGTATCCGTGGTAGAGTGTCGGCCTCCGGATCCCAAGATAGTGGGTTCAAACTCGGCAGAGGTAGTCGGATTTTTGAAGGGCGGAAAAAAGTCCATTCGACACCCCATGTCGTACGATGTCGGCATGTAAAAGATCTCTGGTGATACATTTGGTATTTACCCGACAAAATTAATTAAATCTCAGCCATAGACGCCTAAGAGAAATCCGGTTTACTCTGTCTGCCATCTAGCGGACCTAGAGTAAAAACGGAACGTCGAAATTGACAAGCAGACAGCCAGATAGCGTCAAATCGAAATATCTGCAAACGTTAGCTGAGGCCATACGATTATTATTATTATTATTATTATTATTATTTATCAACATATAAGAGGCCATACCCTTCAGATAATGAGAGTACGATATACTGGTAAAAGAAAGACCAGGGTGCGGAATACTAAAAAACCAAACCCCATGCCGCAACAGCCCCAAAGGGCCATGGCCTACCAAGCGACCGTTGCTCAGCCCAAATGCCTGCATATTATGAGGTGTTGTGTGGTCAGCACGACGAATCCTCTCGGCCGTTAACTTGGCTTTCTAGGCCGGGGCCGCTATCTCACCGTCAGATAGCTGCTCAATTGTAATCACGTAGGCTGAGTGGAGTTCGTACCAACCATCAGGTCCAGGTAAAAATCCCCGACCTGGCAGGGAATCGAATCCGGAGCCTCCGGGTAAAAGGCAGGCACGCTACTCATACACCGCGGGGCCGGCGGGTCCCGAATACTGTTAAAGTAGAAGACCCCTTCGCCCCCAAAATCTAATACTATCTACTTTTTTCTCACTTTAATCGTAATTGTAAAAATCACAAACATCTCGGTGTCAGAGAACAAGAAGAGTTGAACAAGAGAGATCAGAGAGAAGGAATGGAATTGAAACCATTACCTACTCTAAAAATCATGATTTTTACTTCCCAGAAACTATAAAACATGCCGCTGATTCCGAAGAGGGTACTCATGTAATGTTAACACCACTGATTTTTCACTGAAAACCATTTTACGTGACTTCTTTAAGGCCACAAGCATAGGCCTATCTAACAAGCAAATGAAAGCAAAAACCTAGTGTTCTTGAGGTCCCCTCAAATTTCGCCCTTCACCATTCGACCTCGGCAGGTGGCACTACGGCCCACGCATCTTCTAAGTACCTGCCTAGAAATTTTGAAAAAGTCTAACGATTGCCTACTCTAACAATTATGTTTACTTCCAAGATACTATAAAAATGCCGCTGATCCCGAAGAGGGTACTCATGTAATGTTAACACCACTGACTTCTCACTGAACATCTTTTTACATGACTTCTTTAAGGCCACATGCTTAAAAATTCCAGCCATTTTGCAAGGACTTCTGAGGTCAAGGAATGTATCTAACTGTATGCAGCATGCATAAATATCTTCTTACGGATGTGTCTGCAGTTTTGTGTGTGAATGTTGTCATGCTTATTGTCCACAATGTGATTTTCTGAAAATCAATTACTGTGGACTCCTCCAGTATGCAACGACCATTGCAACATGTCATCCCTGAATACAATCTGGTGTAACTCACATCTCAATAGGCCTAATGTTGATTTATTGGTGTGCTTTTTAATTAATAAATTTGTCTATAAACTTATCGGATTCTCCTTTTAGCCATGGGAATCTTTCACAGACTACTCCTTCCGTACTCTTCTCTTACTAGATACAGAAATAAAATCAGTGCCTATAAAAAGTGACATTACTTGAATAATTACGCAGGCCTATTTACAAATGTCCGTAAGTAAAAGGGGAATACTGCAGTTTCCTGAAAATTTGTTAAATTTAGATATACATTCAAGTTTATATTTTAAAAGATTTCAAGCGCACGACTTGTTAAGTAGGCCCTATTTACACCTACTGAGTACTATTTTCAATGAGGCAAATCTCTACTACTAGTGTATAGAGGTAATTTGCTGTTTGAGGTTGATTACTCTAGTAAAACCATTATAGTATTTCGTGGGACGTAGAGCTATTATTATTATTATTATTATTATTATTATTATTATTATTAATATTATTATTATTATTATTATTATTATTATTATTATTATTATTATTATTATTATTATTATTAGCCTATTTAAGCTTAATTTAAATATAAAGAAACAACACATTACGTTCGCCTGAAGAAGTTCGAAATACATTTATGGACCTTAAGTAATTTATTTTCAAGTGACCATTGTAATACGTTCCCGGTCCCGCGGTCTAAGGGTAGCGTGTCTGCCTCTCACTCGGAGGCCTCGAGCTCGATTCGCAGCCATGTCAGGGTCTCGATGTGAGGGTAGTTTCGAGGTCCACTCATCCTATGTGATTAAAATTGAAGTGCGATCTGACGTTGGGAGGCGACCCTGGTCTAGAAAACCAAGAATAATACCCGATAAGATTCGTCGTTCTAACCGTGCTTCACCTCGTAATCTGCAGGCCTTCGGGCAGACCAGCGTTTGCCCGCCAAGGATCCAAGGGGGTTATAATAATATGTTGTTATAAACGGCTGCTTAATTCGAGAAAATATTCTAGTACATTCCAGAGGCATGAACATTGTTAACTTCAGCACTTGTCTGTGTAGGCTACATTTAATGAGTTTTAAGCTCCACTATCGCTTCCATTCTACGAGCGAGGCTGACCGCAAACAGTGTGAAGTAAGACGCCATGTTGTAGAATAGCTCGCCACCCCTCCTAGACAGAGCCACCTGGTTCGGGCTATGTTTATAACACGGTCCTCCGCCCACACGCTCCGTTCCGTTGTATATTTATGTTGTCGGTGCCTCAGTTCCGCTGCCGTATTCAAAACACTTTCCCTGGCTTCGGCTCTTCTCTCTTTCACTGAAACAGTTGCCCTTGATCTGAATTACAGCCGAGGCAAGGGTTGTGAGAATAAGGAGCAAAAAGTGTAGCGGCATTGATTTCTGACAATATAAGAAATGGCCCAATAAAGGTCTTTCCACAGAAAGTGTCAATAGGTGGACCTCCAAACCTCGCGTGTGGAAACACATTTCAGAAGGTTGTATAGCAGTATTTGAAAAGTACAAGCAATAAACATTTTACACAACCGCGAGTCTAACATCGACCATAAAATGTTATTACCGATTAAATTTGAGTCTTCTACCCGGTAAATATTCCTTTAAAAGCCACAGATATACCCACAGGTTTCAACATGTGTTGAAAACATACTCTCAGTGGAAGTCTTTACTCTAATAATAGACTACTGGGTACGCGTTGAAACATTTTCTCAGCTATGATTTGCCAGACAAGAAGAAGTTTGTTTGTATTTATTGCCTATTGATCCTTTTTGCTGAATTCTACAAAATAAATAATACTACACACACAGTATATTACCTGCATACTGTATATACCCCAAAATGCAATCGGAAATGAGCGGTGACAAACTTTTTTTTTTCTAGTTGTTTTACGTCGCACCGACACAGATAGGTCTTACGGCGACGATGGGACAGGAAAGGGCTAGGAGTGGGAAGGAAGCGGCCGTGGCCTTAATTAAGGTACAGCCCCAGCATTTGCCTGGTGTGAAAATGGGAAACCACGGAAAACCATTTTCAGGGCTGCTGACAGTGGGGTTCGAACCTACTATCTCCCGAATACTGGATACTGGCCGCACTTAAGCGACTGCAGCTATCGAGCTCGGTGCGGTGACAAACCCCACACTGGATATTTTTAAGGTTTTTCCCGCGAATAGATTTCTTATGAGCAGTTTGTAACCAAACACACATATGAGGTAGAGACTAATGGATGATCAGTAGGATTACAGCATCAAACTAGCTGACAACAGCATTTCAAAAGCCACATTTACTATTTATGTCCACCTGTTCCAATTTCTAATTTGGAGACGCTCTATGATATGCGATCAAAAATAGTTTCCATTTAGGAGACAGAGCTTCAGGAACCTGGTGGCAAAGGTTGCCTATCAGTAGTTTGTCAAGGTAACTTGTCGGCAATAGATGATGTATGGTGTTCTATGAATTTGTCTAAAATGGGTGGGCAATTGACGCAGAGTTCTATCGTGAACAATTAGATCGGGAGTAAGAAGCTCAAAGCCTTCAGTATCCAGCTTTAATCAATGGCAAACACTCTATACTTGAGCAGGACAAGACTTCGGTAAATCACATCGAGCAACATTAGGGCAACATAAAATGCACGATAGAAGACAGTTCGGGTTAAAAAATGTTATTTCACTGAAGCTCAACTTGTAGGATTCCAGCAAGATATAGCAGATATATTGGATTCAGGAGGTCAAATGGACTGTATCGCGATTGACCTATCTAAGGCATTTGATAGGGTTGATCATGGGAGACTACTGGCAAAAATTAGTGAAATTGGTCTAGACAAAGGAGTGACTGAATCGGTGACTATATTTCTAAAAAGTAGCAGAGAATTAGAGTAGGCAAATCTTTATTTGACCCTGTAATTAAGAGGGGAATTCCTCAGGGCAGTATTATTGGACCTTTATATTTTCTTTAGGCTATTCATGATATGAATAAAGAAGTGGAATCAGAGATAAGACTTTTTGTAGATGATGTTATTCTGTACAGAGTAATAAAGAAGTTACAAGATTGTGAGCAACTGCAAAATGACCGCGATAATGTTGTGAGATGGTCAGCAGGCAATGGTATGATGATAAACGGCGTTAAAAGTCAGGTTGTGAGTTTCACAAATAGGAAAAGTCCTCTCAGTTTTAATTACTGCGTTGATGGGGTGAAAGTTTCTTTTTGGGGATCTTCTCTTTTTTTTTTTTTTTTCCTAGTGGCTTTACGTCGCACCGACACAGATAGGTCTTACGGCGCCGATGGGATAGGAGAGGCCTAGGAGTTGGAAGGAACCGGCCGTGGCCTTAATTAAAGTACAGCCCCAGCATTTCCATGGTGTGAAAATGGGAAACCACGGAAAACCATCTTTAGGGCTGCCGACAGTGGCATTCGAGCCCACTATCTCTTGGATGCAAGCTCACAGCCGCGCGCCCCTAACCTCACAACCAACGCGCCCGGTTGGGGTATCATTGTAAATACCTCCATGTTAATATAAGGAAAGATCTTCATTGGGGCAATCACATAAATATGATTGTAAATAAAGGGTATAGATCTCTGCACATGGTTATGAGGGTACTTAGGAGTTGTAGTAAGAATGTAAAGGAGAGGGCATATAAGCCTCTGGTAAGACCCCCAACTGGAGTATGGTTCCAGTGTATGGGACCCTCACCAGGACTGCTTGATTCAAGAACTGGAAAACATCCAAAGAAAAACATCTCGATTTGTTCTGGGTGATTTCCGACAAACGAGTAGAGTTACAAAAATGTTGCAAAGTTTGGGCTGGGATGACTTGGTAGAAAGGAGACAAGCTGCTCGACTAAGTGGTATGTTCCGGGCTGTCAGTGGAGAAATGGCGTGGGATGACATCAGTAGACGAATAAGTTTCATTGGTGTCTTTAAAAGTAGGAAAGATCACAATATGAAGATAAAGCTGGAATTTAAGAGGGTAAATATTCGTTTTTAGGAAGGGGAGTTAGGGATTGGAATAACTTACCAAGGGAGATGTTCTATAAATTTTCAATTTCTTTGCAATCATTTAAGGAAAGGCTAGGAAAACAACAGATAGGGTCTGCCACCTGTGCGTCTGCCCTAAATGCAGATCAGTAGTCATTCATTCAACTTACTTCAATGAGTATGAAGCTGTATGACAGAATGCAGAAGAATTTCTACGTAACTGCCGCATCCTACATCTGCTCTATTCTGCTTGTCATACTCATACCTTGGCCTACCCCTACCTTTCATTTCCCCTATACTTACCTCAAAAACCAACTGACCGAGTCCTGGGAATCTTAAGATCTGTCCCAGAGTTCTATTTCTTCTCGTCACATTCAGCCAAATCGATCTCCTCTCATCAGTTCGATTCAGTGGTTTTCCCCCCGTTCTATACCATCACTGGTTAAGGCACTTGCTTTCTAAGTTCTAGGTTCAGAGAGAATTCGCACAGACGGTTTGCATTTAACAATGCTTGAATGTGAGAGACTCGTACCGATAGATTTACTGACTCATTAAAGAATCCATTTTCATGGCAAAATTCCGGCACTCTGATGTCTCTTTCAATCAATAGGATATGAAGGAATGGAATTTAAAGCGAACATTGCCAAAAACATGGGGAAGGAAAACAACGAATAAGAAATTCCAAGGGAGCACGTTGAATGTGTTGCCATTTTATGCAGTGCCCTTGTTTCTGTCAACAGTCCACCAGACTATAAAATGTGCTCGAAATGGTGTTCATTTGTGTCCAGCACAATCCGAATACGTAAGACAGCTAGTTGGTACGCCTAATATCTCTGTTGATGTGCTTCTCTTCAGATCGACACATGTGGGAACGTTCCCATGAACCATATAAATCTGTTAGCCCGTAATCTTGGCATTATTCTCGCCGGGTTTGGTACGCGTACTACGAATAGTTTCATGTCAAAAGTGGGTTATGTTAGGATAGTTTCATTATAACCACCCGATTCATACGTACATTACAAGCTGTGAATGAACTAAACCTCCCAAAATCCTGAGAGTGCAACTGGCATTGTGAGCTACCCTAGTTTGACATCTCTCGAAACATTTAACAACTGAGTCTAACCATCGTCGTCTAGGTCACTCACAGATGCCTTTACCCTTCATACCACACATAGCTTTATCCAACGAGTTGACTGGATCCATGTCTTTGGTTAGTTCCTCAGGCTCCCGGACTGGGAAAAATGAAATAGCGTATGGCTTTTAGTGCCGGGAGTGTCCGAGGACATGTTCGGCTCGCCAGGTGCAGGTCCTTTGATTTGACACCCGTAGGTGACGTGCGCGTCGTGATAATGATGATGATGACGATACATACACCCAGCCCCTGTGCGAGCGAAATTAACCAATGGTGGTTAAAATTCCCGACCCTTCCTGGAATTGAACCTGGGACCCCTGTGACCAAAGGCCAGCACGCTAACCATTTAGCCATGGAGCCGGACCCGGACTGGGAGTTTGTGTTTGTTACAATACATAGGCGACACAGTACCAAACGCGCAGTAGCGAATACATTCCTCCACACAGATTTGGCGCCAGGAATGTCATCCAGCTGTAAAACAGGACTACATCGTTATATGAGACAAACACTCGTGACCCCACCAGCATGAGGGAAAAGTGGTGGGAGAATAAAAACAAGAAGAGACACTTAAAAGTTGTCACCACAGTAGTTTTCATAAAGTGAATGAAAGAATTGAAGACATGTTCACTTAGGATGTCCGACTGGAGGGATTAAATTTGAAACTTGGTCCACTAGCTTATTAACGCTCCATTAAAACATTATCCACAGCTTAGAAATAGTACCGGTACGGGAAACGTTATACAGGATGGTCGGAAACAGCGTGAATCGTGTATACTAGCGTTAGCGGGTTGGTCATGCTGATAAATAATTTGAAAATTAATCCATATTTCACGCCGTTTTCATTTTATCAGTTGTCGAATTTGGCGTGTCATATCGCTTCGTGGGCGAATTCAAATGGGCTTTGTGAGGCGGTGTCGCTAAATTTGCATATGGCTTAAGACTGGCCCACAGGCACTTCGCCCCGTGTTGGGATTTAAACACGGCCCCCGAGCTGACACAATCACGCTGTAACAAATGCCCTACGTGACACTGACTGAAATCCACGATGTGTTTGTATTTGTTGTTGATTTCTCCGCGTGGCTCTCAAGCCGGTCTAAAGAGACGCAAAAATTTAGCAACATCGCCTCGCAAACCCTTTTTGAATTCGTCCCCAAAGCGATCTGATTGGCTGACTTCAGCGCGCGAGATATCGAATTACATTTTTCAAATTATTTATCAGAAGTACCACCCCTCTAACGTCTTTTTCGACCATCCCTTATACACCCATCAGCCATTACACTTTGACGACGTAGGACCACCTTTCACCTGCAGAGCCGCAGCCATTCCGCCGGCATCGATTCAACGAAGAGGCGGTAGGTATCCTGGTACCACAAGCACAATAATGGGTCCTCTATGAGGCGTACACTGCTGGGCGGTGGTGATGTAGTACGAACCCGCTCTCCAAGTCAAACCAAAAGTGTTCAATGAGGTACATATCATTGCTATTTCGGAAGTGCATCATTAAGGCAAATTCTCTGTCATGTTCCTGGAACCAGTCCTTCACAATCCTGGCAATGTGTCATAACGTATTGTCCTGTTGGAACTGGTCGTCACCATCAGGGAGCATTGTTGACACTGTTAGGGATTGGTGTACCGAATAACGGACCCCGGATTATCACACCTCCTCCACAAGCCTGTCCCAGCCCAGCCGTACAACCACGTGCCAGGGCCTCTGGTGAAAATAGACGTATATGCGTTTTACTGTTTATGTAGATGAAGCAGGAATCTGGATGAATCGGACCAGGCGAACATTTTCCAATCCTCCACCGTCTAGAGGCGATAGTTTTGTGCCCACCTCATATATTACATTCGGTGGAGTGCAGTCATCATTGGAGTAAGACTGAGTCGTCGACTCCACAGTCCCATACGCAGTAGTGTTCGATGAACCATGTGCTGGAAATTATTGGCACGATCACCACTGTTGTATCTGTTGATGATTTCCAGAACTGTGGCCGTACGTTCGCTTCGAACACTGAGCGACATCCTCCGCCGGCCTCTTGGTGCACTCTTTTCGATACGAGCTCACAACAGCGGCACGAGAGCAGCCCACAAGCCGCACCAAGGCGTCGTGGCTTTGCAATTTTTCCTCCATCGAAAGCGATGAAATCGGCCGACGAAATTGGACTGTTAGATCGGCATCGTAGTACTGTTCGTTAAAAGTGAGAAAATGTGCGGTTCTTCATTTGAGGGAGTATTCTGACACCGGAGACACTACTAACAGCAAGCCAGCACACCTGCCCTGTACAGAGTCCCCATCTATATATATAAAATAGGCTAAATGTTTTGTCTGTACATTGCTTAGAATGTAAAAAAGGATGGTAAGGTAAATCCGGGACAGATGCCGCCCCGGTAGAGATGCCGCATACACTGTAGCTAAAGGTTCCCATCGTTACAGCTAGATAGCAATATGTGTGTTTTTTTCAGTTTCTAAGGAAGAACTACTATCTGCGAGTGTGACGAAATTTGCTCGTATATTACGCCAATTATAGCCGATATCATGAGGCGAGTACATGTTTCCTCCTGACAAAGTTTTTGCGTGTGTTAATTTATTGTATATTAAGTTGGCTTCAAATGCTTAAATCAGACGTTTTTAGTACAGTAGACGTCAGAAGCATAACTGTAGTTGAGAGTAAGCTAATTTTGGGCCATGATGGCCTTGAGGTATGAAAACAGGAGGGTGCGGCGTCTCTCCCTGAGAGTTGGGAGAGTTGCCGCATAACAATCCGGCTGAGATGCCTCATTGCTATCAGATTCTACAAGCGATCTGGAAACATTCAATACTATTCAGAGTGTACCGGTATTTTATTCGAATATTTTATCGTCTCACGATTCTTAATATACATAATCTATTTTTATTAATTTCATTGGTAACATTATTTTATTATATAAAGTTATATTATTTTCAGCAACAAAAATTTGCGACATGCCTGCTCAGTATAAAAGTAAGGGCACTGTTAAAAGACCTCAATGGACACAGGAAAATTTAAGAGAGGCTGTTAAAAGACTAAAAGCCAAGGAAATACTGATCAGGGAGGCAGAAGTATACTACAGAATTCCGGAACGAACACTGAAACTTAGAATGCAGTCACGAAATCTGGAAAAAGGGTCTGTGGGTCCAGCAGGTATAGCTACTTCAATAATCACCGAAGTCAAAATGATATTCAAAAAAGGATGACTGTATCCAGTGATTGAGTTGCAAACAGTGACTGCATGAATCTTGCTCTGCATATAACGACTGTTGCAGCAAAATTGCTAGAGAACAAAGTTTTAAGAAACAAAAACTTGTAAGAGGATAAACATCAGTTTTTGATTCAAGAATCCTGCCTTAGACATGTTTCAAAATTACTGTGTCAGGACAGAATTATATTCATTATGAATTTGATGTTTCCTTTATATAACACGACGGCCCCGTGGTGTAGGGATAGCGTGCCTGCCTCGCACCCGGAGGCCCCGGGTTCGATTCCCAGCCAGGT
Organism: Anabrus simplex; assembly: GCF_040414725.1. Taxonomy (NCBI): domain Eukaryota; kingdom Metazoa; phylum Arthropoda; class Insecta; order Orthoptera; family Tettigoniidae; genus Anabrus; species Anabrus simplex. The sequence goes on from NC_090265.1 coordinate 209,502,261, forward strand.
CAGGGATTTTTCTCTCGACCTGAGGGCTGGTTCGAGGTCCACTCAGCCTACTTGATTGGAATTGAGAATGTATCTGACGGTGATATGGCGGCCTCGGTCTCGGAAGCCCAGAATAACGGTCGGGAGGACGCGTCGTGCTGACCACACGGTTCTTCGTAATCTGCAGGCCTTCGGGCTGAGCAGCGGTCGCTGTACAGGCCAGAGCCCTTTCAAGGGTGTTAAGTGCCGTGTGGTTTTATATAACACATTGAAGAATCCATGGCACATGCACATTCATAGTAAATTCAAATTAAAACCTGATCGGTCGTGTCCATAGTAGCAAGGAAATGCACTTTTTAATTTTCCGTAATGTCTGTCTGTCTGTCTGTCTGTCTGTCTGTCTGTCTGTCTGTCTGTCTGTCTGTCTGTCTGTCTGTCTGTCTGTACACGCGTCACGAGAAAACGGCTAAAGAGAATTTTATGAAAATCGGTATGTAGTGTTCGGGAATATGTCGCTACAATCTACGCCATAAATTATTTTGTTCACGCTGAGTGGAATGGTAGTTTAGGGGAAGGCCTAAAATGTAATTCTCAAATATTTGTGTTATTAGTGATCCTATCGACAAATACTACATTACTAAAGTTATATAGTATTAAATTTCCGATCATTTATATCTTACACATTTCTACCGTACCGCCTATGATAACAGAGATATTCATGAATTTGGTTATTTGTTGCTAAGTCCAGATCAGCGCCAAGTCACGAGAAAATGGGAAAAAAGAATTTAATGAATATCGTTATGTAAAGTAGGGGAATAAGGAACTACAGTCTACACTACGAATAATTTCATAAGGTCCTAATATCACAGAGTCTAAAGAAGACTAAATGTGAAGGTCTACAATAGATAAAGGTCATAACATTGAACAACAATAACATTGCATTGACCATTGTTTGTTGTGATGTGCTTTGGGCTTCTGTTGCCAGTTTTGTCTGATAGATGGGATTACTGATGTATACCGAATTTTTTAAAAATTTGCTTTACGTCGCACCGACATAGATAAGTATTATGGCGACAATGGGATAGGAAAGGGCTAGGATTGTAAAGGAAGCGGCCCTGGCGTTAATTACGACATAGCCCCAGTAATTGCCAGGTGTGAAAATGGGAGACCACGGAAAACCATCTTCAGGGCTGTCGACAGTGGTTTTCGAACCCACTACCTCCCGAATGTAAAATTACAGCTGCGCGCTCCTAACCGCACGGCCAACTCGCCCGGTCGTACCGAGTATAACAGCCTGCCTGAATATTGGCGGAAAGTAGCTGGGGAGTTGGATAACTTTCTTCTTAAGCATGCCATTCCTCTGGTTCTTAAATTTTCTGATACTACTGGTACGTAACAAACTGGTTCATCATAGCATTCGAGCTATCCAATCCCTATTTTGAGGCACTATTGGAATGAGCAGTGTGTATATTTAACGGAACAGTGGCAGAGGAGTGTTCACGGCAGTCTGCGGCCTGGTCATTCCAGCACTGGAACTTTGGACTTTTAGATCGGCATCGTAGTACTGTTCGTTAAAAGTGAGAAAATGTGCGGTTTTTCATTTTAGGGAGTATTTGATATGATAACATTGCTTTTAATCCCTACATTCCTACTTACGTTTTTGTAATGGCCTAAGTTAAGGAAAACCACAAAGACAGTTTTTCTGAGAATCCTGTATCGAAGCACGGGTACATCAGCTAGTATAAACTAAGACCGAACGCATGGTGTTTGTACTCTGTTCTATGGCAGCTACCTCAGCCGAACTTACGTCGTGTGCGGCCACTCTTCTTTAAGCGTCTATACAATCTGATATGAAAACTTACGTTATAAAAGATGCTGGAAGTTTCATCCTTCCTGCGTTAAGTTATACAGGAATTGTACCTGGTGACCATATTCTGATTGACGCGAATGAGTTCTGCCACTGTAATGTTTCTGATTTAATTCGTAATGTTTTCTTTCAGTTCCTCCAATGTGTGAGGATTTGTTCGATACACTTTTTCTTTCAGTTTCCCCACAAGTAAAAAATGAAACGCTGTTCGATCTGGAGAACGAGGAAGAAATAGAAAAGAACTGATCACTCTGCCTGCAAACACTTCTGAGATTATAAGAAAGGAATCTTCTGCTGTATGAGCAGGGCCTAAATCTTGTTGAAACCACCCACGCGATTTTTCTTCTTCCGTTATGTGATGTAAGAATGGAGTCAAAATGCCATCTTGGTACCTCTTCGCATTTACTGTCGTCTCGGAAAAAAATAGGATCAATTATTTGTCTTGTACTAACAGCACACAAAACACCAACCTTCCTACCATAATGAGGGGCGTCATAAACAAAATTAGGACTGTTATGACCGTTCCCACGACCATTAGGATGAAACCTGAAGTTTTGCATACGAAAATACGGCGTTGCAATGATGACTGTCTCACCATGTTAACAGCTGAGATTCAGACTGGCGACTCGTGCTTGCCAGGTCGAACACGTGCAGGTTGCTTGCAAGGTCAAGAACTATGAGCACGCCTCTCAAATCGCAGCTGCCCTAGCGCAGAGTTCAGACACCGTGGCCTCAGTATGGGTTTAGATCAGGGCCTCTCAGGGTGCATGCACTGTGCACGGTGCAAAAGACGACTTCGCTTGGTTGACCAGAGTGCAGACCCCCCACTCCTCTCTCCTACACCTGTCTCCCCGTTCGGCCTGTCTCCGCGTTCCTCACCTTCACTGCTGTTTCTCCCCCACTGCGAAATGTTCACGTGTGGTGACCGGAGACGCACAGTTGTATGGGACAAGGTTACCAGTGTTATTAAAAAAAATTAAAAAGTGAATTAGGAATACACATACATGTTTGAGAGGAATGTAAACATAATTTAAAAAAATGCAGAACCCGTAACCAAAATGAAAATGCTACAGTAATGGAACAAACCTCATTTGTGGATATAGAATGCTCTTCTTCAAGCTGTTTCAACTTCCTTAATTCTTTCTCTCTGACGTCTCCTATGATTTCACAATAATTTTTCGAATGTAGTCTGTTGTAGTGTCTTTCAATAGACGATTTTCTTACGCACGTAATTATCGTCCCGCAGATTAAGCATTTGGCGTTATCGTCACGACAAACAAACAAACAAACAAAAATACGAAAGTTCCCAGTTCGATTGATAATGGACTTTCGGAAGTCTTTGCTTTCTTCGAAACAGGTTGCTCCATTATTATGTTGTTGTCGTGCGCTTATCTATTTCACTGATAAACACGTCGTCTACCACCAAACGCTTCGTCGCTCTCAGCACACTACACCATCCGAGTCAAGCCGAGTTGAGGCGAAGCGTACCGATGCACAGTGCACAGGGCCTATGCACCTCGCTCTGCACGCGTGAGAGTTTGGACGTTTGAGAGGCCCTGGTTTAGATGAAAGATGCTGTAGGCCTATATGCCATGCTACCAGCGTGTCACGTCTTACTCTTCCCACTCCAGGAACGCTAACTATATCTTGGTCGGGATGGTTCATAATGCAATGGCTCATCAATGTACTTCATGTACAGTTACTGCTAGGAGTATTTCAAGGATTTAAAGAACAATATTTGGCTGAAATTAGGCCTAAGCAGCAACAAACTGATTAAACAAAGTAGCTAAAGAATGAAATGAGTGTTCAGTCTGGGAAGGCTTCTGGACACCAGAGTTGAGTAGAGCTCAGAGTTAAAGTATAATGTGATGATAAACATAAAATGCACTCTAATCTTCTTCCTCTCGCCATCTGGATCTCTTCTCCTAGGTTTAAAATAAAGGGGTCCACTAATTGTCCTTATGGCTTCTGAACGGAAAGCTGGGACAGACTTGAGATGACCAGTGCCAGATCTGGCTAGTGTCAGCACTAACGAGCATGCTTACGTTAATGATGGAAGATAAAATATTTAATGTGCTACTGGCAGCGGGTGTGCGAAGTACGGATAGTCAGACGTAGGTGAAGGTGCGCGAGGAGTCTGGTTTCTCCATCTCCTTGTGCCACAACTGTTACAGCAACAGGATGCTAGTTCCAAGTGCCTTTTCCTTAGGCTCAGGATGTCATAATTTCTAGTGAACACACAAACATAATTGCATTGGTTCATATTCCTAACTGCACTTGATTCCACGCTGGATGTTACCAAACTTGAGAAGAGGTTCATATTATGTTATCAAGATAATGGATCCCGCTGTAAGGTCTGAGCTCTCCACCAGTTTATGAGCCTAGATAATTCCTTTGGACTGATGATCTAGATGTTAGGCTTCTTTAAATAACAAGAAAGTAAGAACAATTCCTAAGCTCGTTTATTTCCTAACCTCCATAAGACTGCCAAAAGTGGTTTCCTTCTTTACTCTTTGTTGATTTAACCATTAATAAATAAGTGGAAATATATTATGGAATCATTTTTACGGTAACCTTATACAGGATATTCGTCGCTTCACCGGTAAAACGTTGTATCCCACAATACTCTTCCTATCCACTATTCTCCTTAAGACTGGTCACGCCTCCCAGCCACATATGGATACGCAGTCCATCAGAACAATGTCCGTTCTGTTCGTTTTCCCATGTCAACGATTAAACGAAAATGAACCTTATATGCATTGTACACCAGGAGTGCGCAAATACGTAATGCAAACGTACATTCCTACAGTACGGTACTGTAAGGTTCATCTTCCTTTACACATGGGCATAGGAAAATGAATACAACAAAATTTGTTCTGATGGACTGTATATCCATACGTGGCTGGGAGGCGTGACCAGTCTTAAGGAGAATAATTGATAGGAAGAGCTTTGTGGAATACAACCTTTTACCGGTCGAGCGACGAATATATTTAGCTTAATTTGAATTAATTTTACCTTATCAACGTTACGTCATTCTGTACAGTAGCCCTATTTTCACAGCTCATTAATGGATGCAAGAAGGCGTTACAGGGTATTCTATCTCATACGAATTTATTCTTGACCTTTAAGATTACTCACCTTTCTAATTTCCAGCTTATTCCTGGCGTTATCTGAGGGAAAATCTACATCAAAACATTGCGAGAAGAATAGTAAGGCTGTGTTGTATCATGAAAGCAAAACGTTAAACCTAGGTTGGCCCTTACGCCGTTATTTGAAAATTCAAACATGTAAGTCTATAATCTATAAGTGTGGAAAATCCGATGCAATCTCTGAAGGTCAAATGTTGTTATTCATACCGAACTGTTCTCATATTTTTTCTCCATCTTCTCCATGAAAACCTATGAATTATTTCATAATTAGCATATAAGTCACACATCAATACCTGTCATCGGAAAAGAGTAGCCTGCGAGAAAAAGTCACTTTGAGAGTGGAACAAGAAACAAACGTTATATCCTTATCCATCCCAATCATTCAGGTAATATCATATAATACTTCAAAATCTGAATAAATAGAATATTTGTTTACTTACTTCTTACAGTACATAGAATATTTTAGAAAGCTCAGCTGGACTTGATGGAGATGCATTCGGTGATGGCTCTTGGTATACAATTAATGTCTGACATAAATTATAGAATGCTCTCATTAATTAAAGCATGCATTCTAGAACGGACATTTTCACTCACCGATCAGCTGGGCTTTCAAGGCAGGGGGGCTGGCACTCAGTAGTTTATACCATGGCCGCAGGAACTGGAAGCAACTGCAAGTACACACATGTCTTAATTACCATAAAATATATCTCTATTTACATGTCAAAGCACGAGAGTTGGAGTCTTATGTTAGTACAGCGATTACTGGAAGTGTAGAATATTCAAAGGGAGCGAGGTCTATTTCCATGTTAACCAATTTCTTACTACCAGGAAAGAAAACGCTGTCTGCCCAAGTGTTGACTGTACGTTGTCATTGCCATAATAAAAGTATATTAAATAAATAAAGAAACATACATTAAACACATCATAAATTATTTCCCATTAAATAAAGGGTAACGAAAACTGCTGCTAGTTGGTTGACAACCACGAATATGAAAATTGAAGTGTCATCAAGAATAAAATTACAGGCAACAACTCTTCGTCTAAATATCAGACTAGAACTCTTGTGCTTCAACCTGTGATCGTAAGTGCATGGGAACGTCTCAGTGGATATGGACAACATGACTAAAATAATCTGAAACCATTGAGAGAATTTAAATACCATACAACTACATGTACAAATACGACACGAAACATGTGGTTTTGAGGATAACAACAGATTTGATGTATTTAAAAGTTAGTCTACTGACAGACGTAGAAATTTAAAACAATAAGTGGATTGCCATGTTTCTTAAAATGAGGCTCAGGTATAACTACAAGCACTAAAACCAACAGTTGGAACCTTCGTGGCTCAGGAGGCAGCGCCCCGGCCTATCACCGCTGGGTTCCGTGGTTCACATTTCGGTCACTCCGTGTGAGATTTGTCCTGGACAAAGCGGAGTTGGGACAGGTTTTACTCCGGATAGTCTGGTTTTCCCTGTCATCTTTCATTGAAGCGACACTCTCCAATGTCATTTCATTTGTCAGTCGTTATCATTGCCCCAGAGGAGTGCAACAGACTTCGGCAGCCGGCACAATTGCTATTCTCACCACTAGATGAGGGTTTAATTCATTCCATTCTTAACCTGGTCACATGGAATGGACACAGGCTGTGGATATTATTATATCCAACAGTAACATAGGATATTGCGGGTTAAGAAACTTTACCGTACAGTAGGCTACCATTGGAATGTATGTTCGCGTGAGGTATTTACGCTCTACTACAGTACAATATCGTCGCTGGAAAGGTAAAAGGTTGTATTCCACAAAGCTCTTCCTATCAATTATTCTCCTTAAGACTGGTCACGCCTCCCAGCCACATATGGATACGCAGTCCATCAGAACAATGTCCGTTGTGTTCGTTTTCCTATGTCGGCGATTAAACGAAAATGAACCTTACATGGATCACTAGGAGTGCGTAAATACGTAATGCAAACGTACATTCCTACAGTACGGTACTGTAAGGTTCATTTTCCTTTACACATGGGCATAGGAAAATGAACACAACAAACTTTGTTCGGATGGACTGCATATACATACGTGGCTGGGAGGCGTGACCAGTCTTAAGGAGAATAATTCATAGGAAGTGCTTTGTGGAATACAACCTTTTACCGGTTGAGCGACGATATATTTAAGGTTCATTTTACTTTACACGTAGGCATAGGAAAATGAACACAACGAAATTTTTTAACGGAGTGCATTTCCATATGCGGCTGGGAGGCGTGACTAGTCTTAACGAAAATAATGGTTAGGAAGAGCATTTACAGATGCGTGGTATTGTTTCATAACCCGCGATATGAGACAATCTCTTATTGGGGTCAAAATTTGATGTGTTTTCTGGTCTATTTTTACGTATGGATGCCCTTCCTGACGCCAATCCTATATGGAGGGACGTAATTATTATCGGGTATTTCTGGGGTGATAGGTAGTATGGTGTGTTGAATATGTAGTATATGAAGATAAGTGTATTTAAAACGAACACATACCTGGTCCCCGAGCCAGAGGAATCAAACATAGGCTACATAGTTAAAATTCCCGATCCAGCCAGAAATCGAGCTGGGTTCCACTGAAGCAAGGGCCAGTACATTGAACATTCAGTCAAGGTAAAATCTAGAGCACTGTCTCTATATTACTCTAGATTTGTTTTAATGTTTTGGGATATTTATCCAATTCAGGTCATTATAAGGCCATATTAGTGGTTTCAGCTTTTATGTCTGTTTACTGTTAGCTAGCATTCGGGATATGGTGGGTTCGAATCCCAGCGTCGGCAGCCCTGAAGGTGATTTTCGTTGGTTTTCCATTTTCACATCAGGCAAATGCTGGGGCTGTACCATATCAAGGCCGAGGCCTCTTCCTTCCCAACCCCAGCCCTTTACCATTATTGTGTCGCCAAAAACCTTCAATGTGTTAGTGTGACGTTAAACCACCAGAAAAAATAATAAAAAAATGTATCTATTTACCTGATTATTTGTTTCAAAATCATGGGGAAGCAGCTGAATATATTTCAGCCAACATTCAACTGCAACAATGAGCCCTGCTTTCAACTGCTCACATGCAACCATAATTGCGACTTGACGCCATGGTTTACATCACTTAAGTAAACTCTTGGTTTTCATATTTCAATATTGATATGGACTAAGCTACTAAGCTCTTTTATTCCTTAGGGATATTACTAGAGCCCGAATTATATATAAGTTAGTTACATATTCTGTCGCCATATATCGATGGCTTTCTTTAAAAACCTCGTAAGTCCGAATACTCTTCCTATCCATTATATTCCTTAAGACTGGTCACGCCTCCCAGTCCCATATTCATATGCAGCCCAAAAGAATAATTTTCGTTATGGTCATTTTCCTCTGCCTGTTTGTAAAGGAAAATGAACCTTAAATACATTATACTGTCGGAGTGTGTAAATTTGCCATGCAGTCAACATCCCTACAATACGGTACCTTAAGGTCCATTTTCCTTTAGACGCTAGCAAAGGAAAATGAACACAGCGAAAATTATTCTGATGGACTGCATACAAATATATGACCGGGAGGCGTGGCGGGTCTTAAGGGATATAATAGGTAGGAAGAACATTTGGACATACGAGGTTTTAAAAGAAAGCCATCGATATGTGGCTATAAGAAAAGCTAAAATATCGGTGAATCACACTAAAAGGATCATTATTCCAGAAGTTTAAAGCTAAATATTTTTACAGATTTTATAAATAATAAATATTTTGATAAATATTACATATTTTAAATTTTTTGAAGGATATAGTGCATTTGAGAGAAACCAAAGTTCTTTTGTCAGTAACTTTACATCGATATATGTTTTTAAATTAAAGACTTGAAAATAGTTTATAAGGCCTGTACGTCTCTAACACCTAAAAACAATTGCATAATTTAATGCGAGGTTCGCATCCTTTAGCTATCTTGATGGTGCAAGTCTTGGGTGTCTCGAGCTGTGTGAATCAATCTTACCTTGTACAGACTTTCTCACATTGTTTTCCTCTCAGATTTTTTTGTGATCCCTTCGCTATTCCTCGGCTTAATATCATATGTCAAAAGTGCCCTTTCTCTTTCTTTCTTTCTTTCTTTCTTTCTTTCTTTCTTTCTTTCTTTTGTTCTTCTTCGGTTATTGCCCATGCTTCACTTCCCTAAAGGGCCACACTCCACACAAAAGTATTAAGAAACATTTTTATAATTAGCATATTTGTGTTTGATGAGATCAAATTTATTATCCCTAAATAAGGACCTTCCTTGCTTGAGCAATTCTACAATTAAATATTTCTATGCCGGGCGATTTGAAATACGCACCTGTGACTTCATGTGAAGTTTAAAGGTCTTTTCCTATACACACGAGTAAGAAAATCCTAACAGACAGATAGCATTCGATGACCACAGAAAATTTGGAAAAAATATTTAGTTATTAATTGTGCCTCCAAATGAAAATTAGAGGTTGAATAACATCCGAAATTTTAACTTTTCTGGTTTTGTTTCTTTTCCTATGTAGAAAAATACATCAAATAAACCTTAAATATTAAGTGACATATTTTTAATTTATTACATATTTAACTATATATTTTATCAATTTTAACTATTTATGTACATATTTCTCATTCTTATATTACATTTCGTCGCTGCCGGGGCAAAACCTCCTATGTGAAATATTTTAGCTTAGAACTTTGGCCGGTAAGGTTCTGTCACCTAAGGTGCAATATTGTGTGAATATTGTCAAGGCATTCTCGCTCTTTATAATGTATGAGCTGCGGGTCAGTATATCTCCAAAAATATTATCACATAGGAGGTTTTGTCCTGGCAACGACGATTTATAATCCGGGCTCTAGATATTACTTTCAAATGTAGGCCATTTTATCTATCCTATTAGGAGTACTCTGATACTAACAATGAAAATTATAGACCGAGTGAGTTGGCCATGCGGTTAAGGGCGGGCAGCTGTCAGCTTGTATTCGGTATATAACGGGTTCGGTCCCCACTATCGGAAGCCCTGAGGAAGTTTTTTGTAGTTTCCCATTTTGGAACCAGGCAAATACTGGGCCTGAACCTTAATTAAGGCCACATGCGCTTCTCTCCCACTCCTATCGCCTTCCTACCACATCGTGCCCATAAGGCCCATCTGTGTCGGTGCAACGCAAATCAAATTGAAAAAAAAATAGGCTTTTCCACCGTTCTTCTCCTGTGTTACTATCGAAAACACAACATGAAATTGTGTTAATCGGGAGGATCGTCAATGTGATTGCAGTTTCCCTTGTTCAACCAGTAAATAAGATATTAACTTATGTATAAGTGTACGTCTATTTCATGTAATCTTTATGGAAATCCGAACCCTCTGGTCGATGAATGCTTACACAGTTGGTATACAATAATAAAGAGCATGAGAGCTGATAAACTAATAAAGGAACTGCCCAAATTCGTCATAAATCTTCGAACCATCGAGAAAATTACGGAAACAAATTTAGGTTGAGATCGGGGAAGAGTACGAAACCAAAAGTATATATAAGCACCCTTGTGCAACAGTTAATTATACAATATTACATGCAATAACAGATACTTCTTTAATTACTCTTTGTTGCATGCTTGCATTTATGCGCTCTATCCCATTCCCACCGGAGAACGTTTGTTGAATTCTTCGTTAAAACTAGATTTTTGGAATGAGTGCATGGTATAAAAATGTTTTAAAAAACCTGCCATGCATATCCTGGAAGGGCGCCACCATAACTGTGCTCGTTATGTGTTTATTGAGCAAGTTGTAGCATTATTTTACACAAATGATCAATGGAAAATTGCAAAATATTTCAAATCCTTTAGGGACGGAATACCGAATAATTATAATTTATACTGCTGAAATTCTTTTAAACTAGATCCTTTTATATGAAAGGATTCAGACAGATTTTTCACTTAATATTTTTCTGGCAGGTCATTTCTCAACATTATATACATGTGTGGAACAGTTTTTCTCCCTGGCAGGGAGGAAGTAGACATCACCCCTTACACTGCGAGTTTTGGTTCTACTCTTGCATCGACACAGACTAGGCTTGGCACCTGTACGCCAACCACATCAACAGAAACAATGGAAACACACTTTGTGAGACCCGCACAGTCGACCGGGGCCGCTATCTCGCCGTCGCATAGCTCCTCAATTGCAATCACGTAATCTGACTGGACCTAGAATCAGCCCTCAGATTCAGATAAAAATCCCTGAACTGGCCGGGAATCGAACCCCTGACTATTTCCATCCCGGCATAGGCTATCGTACCAGAGAAATCCTTTTAAAAATATGTTGCACTTCTATCATCGACAGAATCATTTTTGCGACCTGAGTGAAAATTGATTTACGCCTCATTGTTAGTGAGCAAATTTAATTTTCATCACGTTAAAATCGGACCAGTCATAACAATTCTGTTTTGATTTAGATATTCACTGCTTAAGAAAGAAGTTAGGCTAGACCTTTGCTCTTTGCCGCTTAAAACGAAAAATAAAACTTGCTTGATACTCATTCGTTTCGCAAGCAATCTGTTCCGTGTCGACGACGTAAAGCCGAATGACTGTCAAGTACATTAAATGTATTGGTCCGCCTCCATGGTGTAGTGATTAGTGTGATTAGCTGCCACCCCCGGAGGCCCGGGTTCTATTCCCGGATCTGCCACGAAATTTGAAAAGTGGTACGAGGGCTGGAACGGGGTGCACTCAGCCTCGGGAGGTCAACTGATTGTAGGGGGGGGGGTTTCGATTCCCACCACCTCATCCATCCTTGTATGGTTTTCCGTGGTTTTCCACTTCTCCTCCAGACAAATACCGGGTTGGTACCTAACATGTGACCACGACCACTTCCTTCCCTCTTCCTTCATTATCCCTCCCAATATTCCCATCCCTCCACAAAGCCCCTGTTCACCACAGCATGTGAGACCGCCTGGGTAAGGTACTGGTCCTCTTTCCCAGTTGTATCCCCCGACCCAAAATGTTCAATATCCAGGACACTTCCCTTGAGGCGGTAGACGTGAAATCCCTCACTGAGTCAGAGGGGAGAACTAACCCTGAAGGGTAAACGGATTAAGAAGGAAAGAAAGAAAGGAAGAAAGAAAGACTAATTGTATTATATTTCCTAAAATAATTATTAAATATCAATATACAAGTAAAGCAAACTCATCACTACACAGAGAATAATGCTCCTTCGAGGAGTGAAAGGCGAAGGTTTTCACCTTCAACATTGGAGTGGTTTAGTTCTATATTCGGTCGCTATTTTATTGTATTATTCTGCTAATTTCTGTGGAAGAATGAGTGAATCTCAGTGCAATATCCTCTCCTGAAGAAGTCTATATTCTAAACTTTTCGATTTCTCGAGAATGAATCGATCCCACATCCTTCCGGTTGAACTAAGAATGCCTGTACTACCGCAGCTATGCAGCCTTAAAGCAGAAAGGTTCAGACCATCAGTTTTACATTCATAACTGTAATCAAAGGGTTCATTAATATTTATGTCATCTACTGAACCCTTTTAGGTCCTTCGCAGGATACCTACCTTCCTTACCTGCCGGGCTGAGTGGCTCAGATGGTTAAGGCGCTGGCCTTCTAACCCCAACTTGGCAGGTTCGCTACTAGCTCAGTCCGGTGGCATTTGAAGGTGCTCAAATACGACAGCCTCGTGTCGGTAGATTTACTGGCACGTAAAAGAACTCCTGCGGGACTAAATTCCGGCACCTCGGCGTCTCCGAAGACCGTAACAGTAGTTAGTCGGACGTAAAGCAACTAACCACCTTCCTTACCTATTAGCAAATCGGCATGACATCTTTCTCTTGGGTCGTATACGGGTTCTTCGTCACTTGCTTAGGTAAGAGGCGGGTTTCAGTAATTTAAACTTTCTACTCAATGAGGGAAATCGAGTCAAAGAAATTGATATTTTATTGACCATTGACGATGAAGTCGAAGAAATATATGACATTTTACCATCTCTAAACAACGAACTCAGTGCTGTCCGTAAAATAATACAGTAATAGCAATAATAACGCTGATGAGAAATACTGGTTTTGGAGACCCTAACTCAACTGCCTGAGGGGCATCCTTACCAGAAACCACTGTTTTAAGTTAAGAGTGAAAAAGAAAGTCTGGAGATCTCTAAGATCGGCTTCCATATGAGACTGCATGTACCATCATGATGATTCGTGGACATCATGATGAAGACGCTCTCGTGTGCTAGTAAGGCTAATAAAGGGAGACAATACTGACCATTCTCTAACCGGACGTGGCCTTGAGTGGCAATGATACGAATTCAGAGGAGAAAAAAGGCCTCCCTAATGGCTATCTGACTTGCTACGAAGGAATTTGTCTTCTGGAGCCAAGCAGTGGTCTCGACAATGCGTCTCCGCTCTGAGAGGTCTCTATCTGTGTTCTGGGTTGTTTTACGGTTCATTATTCGCCACCTCGCTTTATGTGGCTTGTAAATCAGAACTTGAAGAGAGGAGAAATATAGCGTACTCTAGGGTCGCTACCCATTCACAGTGGCTAACGTTGCAAATGTGAAGACACTGACGACGCTAGCGACAGCGTCGACAAGTTACAGAGGAATAATAAATTATGAGAGAGCTCAATTGTTTGCCTAAGTGAAGATAAGAAATTCTTTGTTGTCTAAAAGTTGTTTCGTAAACAAACAAAGTAATACAACTCTGTCCTAAAAATAGGTATTTCCTTCTATTTTTGAACAATATTTTGTAATTGAAATCTCCTTTAAAAATGAACACACTCTTTTTGGAAAATCCACTTAAAGGGGTGAAAAGAATAAAAAAGTGGGTAAATTTTTAAAATGAGTATCTTCTTCTTCTATCGCTTTACCCACATCTGTGGGGTTGTGAGTGCGAACTGTGTAGCACGTGTTGATTTGACCCTTTTTAAGGCTGGATGCCCTTCCTGACGGCAACCGTATGTGCAGGGATGTAGTCTATACTTCTACACTAATATCATAAAGAGGAAAAATTGGTATATTTGTTTGTAACGGATAGACTCAAAAACTACTGAACCTATTTTAAAAATTACTTCACCTATAGAAAGCCAGTGAGTAACATGGGCTGTATTTTATTTTCAAAACAATTCGAGGGGGGTGACGGGGGGAGATTAAAAATATTAAAATAATGGGCAAATATAGGCGAAATCGAATTTGTCGTACAAGGACGAGACAAAGCTCATTTTAAGCCCCTTAACGCAAAGAACAAAACTCGGTAAACGCTTCGGGCCAGAAAACCATGTTTTAAAGACCTAAAACCAAATATTATGGAGATATTGGAACCATACTATCCCTGCTCTAGGAATCGGACAAAGAAACGAACGGCCGTAACCATGGAAACGTCAGCTCCAGGATTCTACAGCAGCTAGATTATGCATGTACGTTTGGGCATACCTGCAAACCAAAATTGATACACATATGACTTAATATCTAAAAAAAAAACTGTTGTGTAAGACGCTCATAGCACTCCTTTGGGCGGGGATGGAAAGGGAGTGAAGTATAAAAATAATAGCCCGGGAGATCTCCATGATACAGCGATCAGCGGTTGCCGACGGGCCTCCGTTTTTACGTACTGGCTTAGGTTTCAGCATTTTGCGGAGTCTGTTACCTATAGTTTAAACTATTTTCTACCAAATCATGGAGTAGTAGGAGCACTGATGTTATTAGAGCCGATATTTTAGTCCACTTTTACGATCATTGTAACCATGAAAACAACCTATATACTGTACGCAATTGTCAAGATGGTGCGCCCATGACTTGAAAAAAATTCTCAACATTTATACTCAGATTCATTATATCGTCGCTTCACCGGTAAAACGTTGTATCCCACAATACTCTACCTGTCCATTATTCTCCTTAAGACTGATCACGCCTTCCAGCCACATATGGATACGCAGTCCATCAGAACAATGTCCGTTTTGTTCGTTTTCCTATGTCGATGATTAAACGAAAATTAACCTTACATGCATTGTACACTAGGAGTGAGTAAATACGTAATGCAAACGTACATTCCTACAGTACGGTACTGTAAGGTTAATTTTCCTTTACACATGGGCATAGGAAAATGAACACAACAAAATTTGTTCTGATGGACTGCATATCCATACGTGGCTGGGAGGCGTGACCAGTCTTAAGGAGAATAATTGATAGGAAGAGCTTTGTGGAATACAACCTTTTACCGGTCGAGCGACGATATGATGTGCGACAATAGTGACAAGCCCTGAGAATTATAATTCTCGATAATTATAGTAGTTTCTTTTATGCATCGCGTATTTCCTTGATCATTTGTAATAGTTACGAAATGTCGGACCAACAAATACATGCAATAATATTTATATTTGTGTTACTATCTAGCGGAATTATACTTACACTAAGCCTGCAGCTTTGTGAAGGGAACAGGTATATCTACGTGGGAATGAAGGTAAAACATGGTAGCAAAAGATTTTAGAGGTCGACGCTAATTAGGAACTAATATTTAGAGACTCCCATGAAGAAAAGAAGATGCACTATAATTCCAAACATAACAAATAATTTCTACGTACTTAAGTAAATACACCAGTGATATAAATATCTAATGAAGTCGCTCACTCCGATAGTATGAGTAACTAAAGCCAGTTTCTGATAACCCGTACGAAGAACGGGTACTTCTGCCAGTATTCTATAAAATGAAATACCATAACAACAATATGATGAGCGAGGTACTGGTCATTCTCTCCAGTTGTATCCCCGACCAAGAGTCTGAAGCTCCAGGACACTGCCCTTGAGGCGGTAGAGGTGGGATCCCTCGCTGTGTCCGAGGGAAAAAAGCCGACCCTGGAGGGTAAACAGATGATGATGATGATGATGATAATGATGAACAACAATATGAAAATACGTTTAAGGCAGGAACACATTTTATTCTAAAATTTATCAGATTTTTAATTTACATGCCGGCCCCGCTGTGTAAGTGTAGCGTGTTTGCCTCTTACCTGGAGGCCTCGGGTTCGATTACTGGCCAGGTCAGGAATTTTTATCTGGGTCTGAGGGCTGGTTCGTGATCCGCTCAGCCTACGTGATTACAGTGAGGAGCATCTGACGGTGAGATGGCGGCCCTTGTCTAGTAAGCCAAGAATAAGGGCCGAGAGGAATCGCCGTGCTGACCACACCACACCTCATAATCTGCAGGCCTTCGAGCTGAGCAGCAGTCGCTTGGTAGTCCATGGCTCTGCGGGGCTTTTGGTTTGGTTTGGTTAATTTACGTATTTAGCATTGATGTTATTGCTTGATTGCTTTATCTCTTAAAAATGACTCAATACGAGAAACATTTCTGAATTTTATGCCGCTATCAATGTGCAGTGAGCTCAATGAAGTAATTCTCAAGAACAAAGATTCACCGCCTCTTTTTCTTCTATTATCGCATTTGATAAGTGAATGTAATATTACCAATTTGCCTTAGTGTTAGCACAAATAAGAGAAGAGTCAATGTTTACATAAACTCATTCAAGTGTTTGATATCAAATGGCATGCATTAACTTACCACGTTCTAATTGAATGGCTCAGTCCACTTGAGGAGAGCTGCAGAACTGGTGGACCAGCACACCAATTCACTCGTGTTTACATCTGGCTGCTGCACGAACATAAGATAAATCTTTCACAACTACATGCCCCATACTAACTAGAGTAGACGACTTGGCTTCCGTCGAGTAAATATTAAAAACAGTCGCGACTGAGTGACGACTTCTACGTCTCTGTCATCCTCTGTCTAGAGTATTTGGTCCCTTGTAACCTAAAGCCCGACAGCCAAGTAATCCCACAATCTGACAGGAGTGGCTCATGACATTGCCCAATTCTCAAATATTTTATGACTCTAAAAAAACATATAAATGTTAATTCTATTGAATGAAAATAGAGTAGGGGTCGTGGCAGAGACAACCAGTTCCTTGGACAGCCTGCTAGGAAGAGCCCGCTCTCCATCACAAATATTGAAGTAGGATGGAGTCAGTATGCACTATTTCCAGCGTTTTAGGTTGCAAGCTCATGTTTCCAAGTTTTATGGTATAATAGTAATAATAATAATAATAATAATAATAATAATAATAATAATAATAATAATAATAATAATGAAATGAAATGGCGTATGGCTTTTAGTGCCGGGAGTGTCCGAGGACATGTTCGGCTCGCCAGGTGCAGGTCTTTTGATTTGACTCCCGTAGGCGACCTACGCATCGTGATGAGGATGAAATGATGAAGACAACACATACACCCAGCCCCCGTGCCAGCGAAATTAACCAATGATGGTTAAAATTCCCGACCCTGCCAGGAATCGAACCCTGGACCCCTGTGACCAAAGGCCAGCACGCTAACCATTTAGCCATGGATCCGGACATAATAATAATAATAATAATAATAATAATAATAATAATAATAATCCTGGCCTAGTTTTCAATTTATTCGGGCCAGCAGTTGACTTTAATTTGGCCCAGTTTTATGGCTGGGTGCTCTTCCTAATGCCAACTCTACTGTATGTGAAGGAATGTATTTACTTCTTCTTCTTAATCAGTTTACGGCCCAGGGTTGGTTTTCCCCTCGGAGTCAGTGAGGGATCCCACCTCTACCACATCAAGGGCAGTGTCCTGGAGCGTAAGACATTGGGTCGGGGGATACAACTGGGGAGGATGACCAATGCCTCGCCCAGGCGGCCGCACCTGCTATGCTGGACAGGGTTAATTTACGTATTTAGCTTTGATGTTATTGCTTGATTGCTTTATCTCCTAAAAGAATGACTCAATACAAGAAACCTTTCTGAATTTTATGCAGCTATCAATGTGCAGTGAGCTCAATGAAGTACTGTAATTCTCAACAACATAAAACTGGGCCAAATTAAAGTCAACTGCCGGCCCCAATAAATTGGAAAGTAGATCAGGATTATTATTATTATTATTATTATTATTATTATTATTATTATTATTATTATTATTATTCGCGGGGAATGAGAAGATTGGAAGGGATAGATAAGGAAGAGGGAAGGAAGCGGCCGTGGCCTTAAGTTAGGGACCTTCCCGGCATTTGCCTGGAGGAAAAGAGGGGAACCACGGAAAACCACTTCCAGGATGGCTGAGGTGGGAATCGAACCCACCTCTACTCAGTTGACCTCTCGAGGTTGAGTGTACCACGTTCCAACCTTCTTACCACTTTTCAAATTTCGTGGCAGAGCCGGGAATCGAACCCGGGCCTCCGAGGGTGGCAGCTAATCACACTAACCACTACAGCACAGAGGTGGATGTATTTATTACTGCTTATTACTGTGGTGGTTGGTTTTGCGATGTGTTTTGTGTAGGCCTATAAGCTATGAAGACTATTAAGACAAACACATTTATTAAAGCTCAACAGAGTGGAAAACCTTTAGAAGTACTGTAGATTATATACGTATTTCATAAGGGAATATTCTGCCTAAAATGACTTTAACTGTATTTCACTTAAATCACTTAACGCACATGTTTGCTACGCACTGTCAAAGTTGACTGTCCTCCAACAACCGAACCTTCGAGAAATGCGTCGATTCCTTGTCATGATCTTGAATATTTTTGAGTAGCATTCTCATTGGCAGATACATGAACTCTTACACTAGGCTTGTACCATGTTACACGCAAGGCAATTGGTGTATTGTACCATTTTTATGTCGCCTTATGGGTGCAGTATATCGACGGCCTAGTTCTAACACCATGTATCTGACAATGATGTTCTTACCCATTATTGTCCTTAAGACTGGTCACGCCTCCCAGTCACGTATGGATATGCAGTCCGTGAGAGCAAATCTCGTCGTGTTCGTTTTCCTAGGCGTATGTGAAAAGGAAAGTGAACCTTACCGTACCATGCTGTAGGAATGTTTGTTTGCGTGGAGTAGTTCGAACTCCTACTGGATAATGTATTTAAGGTTCATTTTCCTTTACATATAGGCTACGTATAGGAAAATTAGCACAACGAAAATTGTTCTCATGGATTGCATATTCATATGTGGCTGTCAGGTGTGACTAGTCTTAAGGAGAAAAACTGGATAAGAACAGCATTGGGACATGCGTGGTATTAGAAGTAGGCCGTCGATATCGTTGTTGCAGCTCGAAATACCATTATGTGTCAATGTTGTCGGGAGGAATACTGACCTGCACCACATGTATCACGAAAATTCTTTGTTATATAATTTCTGCAATATTGAACCTTAGATGACAGAACCTTTCTGCTCAGAGTTCTAAGATGAAATATTATCAGATAGCGGTTTTCCAGGCGCAACGACGATATTTTATATCATTCATATAGGATGTTTTATTATATGAGAAAATATTCAGGAATGTATATTGTTAAGCCTGTCCCATAACTAATTTCTGATACTAATAGGCCTACGTAGGCCTACATATCGTCGCTGCCGGGACAAAACCTCCTATGTGAAATATTTTAGCTTAGAACTTTGCCCGGTAAGGTTCTGTGTGCTAAGGTGCAATATCGTGTGAGTGTTGTCAAGGCATTCTCGCTCTTCATAATGTATGTGCTGCGGGTCACTATATCTCCAAAAATATTATCACATAGGAGGTTTTGTCCCGGCAACGACGATATATTGGTTGTAATATTTAAGTAAGGCATTTATTGTATTTTCAAGTTAAAATTCTGCATATCGTCAAACATTCAAACTTCCCTATAAGCAATACTTGCCGTAATGTCGATATATTAGGGTAAAGCAAATTTGCATCATCATATCGTCGCTGGAAAGGTAAAAGGTTGTATTCCACAAGGCTCTTCCTATCAATTATTCTTCTTAAGACTGGTCACGCCTCCCAGCCACGTATGGATATGCAGTCCATCAGAACAAATTTTGTTGTGTTCATTTTCCTATGCCCATGTGTAAAGGAAAATGAACTTTACAGTACCGTACTGTAGGAATGTACGTTTGCATTACGTATTTACGCACTCCTAGTGTACAATGCATGTAAGGTTCATTTTCGTTTAATCATTGACATAGGAAAACGAACACAACGGACATTGTTCTGATGGACTGCGTATCCATATGTGGCTGGGAGGCGTGACCAGTCTTAAGGAGAATAATTGATAGGAAGAGCTTTGTGGAATACAACCTTTTACCTTTCCAGCGACGATATTGTTTCAACAAAATATGTACATTTCTTAAGCCACCCATATTTTCTTCAGCGCTTGACAACGCATTACGACATTCCAAATGGAGTAACTTGGAACACAACCAGCCACACTCATATGCATATGTATTTTCCTGTATTAAATCAAACCCACAGATCACACCTACAACAACACATCGGTATTGAAGGTTAGCTGCTGCACTATGCTATAAAATATGCGTATTATATTTTAAGCCAGTTAAAATATGAGTTGAGCAAGTCAGAAGATAAATGATGTACTATAAAAATCTCTTTATCACTGGAAGAATATACATGCAAACACAATATTACTTACATTTTCTTGTCACGAGGGAAACGGAAGAAAGACCGCGCATTCTTCTCTACTTCGTAGTTACTACAGCGAAACACAGCACATACCTTTCCCCTCATGTTGAGAGGAGATATCAAGGAATGACACACGCTACTATTTAATTATGTCAACTCACTGAAAACACATAAATAACACCAAAAATTTCAGACACAAATACACGTGCTCTTATGATAGAATCAGTAGTTCTCAGGTCAATCCACTAGAGAGAGCTCTAATAGCTGTCCCTCGATATCTCGCTGAGTGTCGCGTATTGTCTCTACTGTATTCGGACATTGCAACACGGCTTGCTTGTGTACCAAACGGAGGTGGTGATCCTGGGTAAAATACTGGCCAGAAAATCGCTGGGAAATACGCTCAAGTGCAAATGAACTCATATGGAAATGAATTAGGAGAACGCGAATAGCCTGGAACGGAAACTGAGCGTGACGTTATGAGCCTGGGATATTCAGGTAACTTGCTTCATGTGGAACGGAAATAACTGCAGTCAAGTTGAAAACGTGATAAACGGAAAATGTGCTAGGATATAGGCTATAAACCGAGGAAGTGTTATTCAGACGAGGATTCTATACCATTTGATTTACCACGACTGTTGTCAGTGTGTCGTGCTGTCAGTCATATTTGTGACGTTTGTGAAGTTTATGAAGAAGTATTGTCATATTTCATTGTGCCAGTAGCTATAGAATTATTGCTTTTCTCAGCCACTTCTCCGCCTCTCCTTATATTTCTTCCTGGTCTCTTCTTCAAGTTTCTTGGGTTCAACACCTTCTTGGTGAGTGTAAATTGATTTAATTTGACGGCCGGATGCCCTTCCTGACTCCGGCCA
The DNA here is from genome assembly GCF_040414725.1 of Anabrus simplex. NCBI lineage: Eukaryota > Metazoa > Arthropoda > Insecta > Orthoptera > Tettigoniidae > Anabrus > Anabrus simplex. Next base: position 209,523,607 of record NC_090265.1, read on the forward strand.
TACATGGAGTGATGTATTCACTGGTACATGTTAGTGTGGTGGTTGTTTGTACGATGATTTATTTGTTTATGAAGAGATGTGTATGAAGACGACACTAGCACTCAGACACCGAACCAGAAGAAAAATAGCCATACGCAGTTCAAATACCTGGCTCGGCTGGATATCGAACTCGGGGCTCCCTGAAAAAGGGCTCTACGCTGACCAGTCAGTAACGGAGCCGTACTTTAGTCATCCATCTAATAACCCATAATCAGCAACAGTGATGTACAATGACGTACTCGGAGCACAACAATAGCTATAATGGCCAGAGAGTGAATGCTTTGGAAGTAGTAGTAATCTAGTAGTAGAAGAAGAAGAAGAAGAAAAACTAAGGAAAAAACTAAGATGCTAATAAGAATAATATGGTGGGAATAATAATAATAATAATAATAATAATAATAATAATAATAATAATAATAATAATAATAATAATAATAATAATAATAATAATAATAATAATAATCTGTCAGATATAAATGGACTCTGTTTCCTTCTCACGTCATCTCATAAATTGAGAAGTAATTATCTGCACAATTCGGGAATGTATCAAACTGGGCAGAATTTTGATAACAGTTATTGCTGAAACATACGTCATTACTATTTTCACAGTTATTCTTTTAGTGACCCTTCATATATTCGATCTTTTAGACCTCGTACAACATCCACTCCTCTTAAAAATTGGTCCAAGAGAATTTATCATCTCTTCAACAGAGATAAAATGAGCCTTATATTTCCCCCAGCGCTGTCATGTCATGAACTACTTGTCATGAATCTGAACTCCTTGACGGTCTGAACGTGGTAACTGTGTCGGAGATAATTAGTATTCCTGCCAGTCCATTCCCAGTGTCTCACTCCCTCGCCAGTAGACACAAAATGGCGTCACAGCCTTCCTCTCCCCACACAGTAATCCCCCTAAGTCTAAGCTTTAGCCTTAAATTATGTGAAGGTTTGGCTATAACTTACCCTTCCTGTGGGACCTCGCGTTTCTACAGACTGGTCCAACACACTGTCATGGCTGGTGTCAGACGAGAGAATCTCCACCTTCTCTTGGTGGTGTGAATCTGTGGTTTCCTTGTAACAAAATTAGCTGTTGTGTGCGCCATTTCTGATGGGTTAGTTTTTATATGAAAAAAGTAAAGGTTATTTTTTGTCATTGCAGGAGTAATGGTGTCTAGGGAAGATGCGTGGCAGCAGGAGACTCAGATCACACCTCAACTAACATCAACAGTTGTTGTTGCAGCTTGAAGTCTTTAGTGTTTAGGACATTTTAGTGTAGGATATCACATATCAAGATCTTGATAATAAGGTACTCGAGAGAGAGGATTCCAAACCCCCCACAATCTTCTTATAAGACTAGCTGTTGTGTAACCCTCATTAAAGAGTTAGCTTTGTTAAGTTTTTTCGAACCTGCTTAACGTCGTATCGACACAGAAAGGTCTTATGGGGACGATGGGATAGGAAGGACCTAGGAGTGGGAAGGAAGGGGCTGTGGCCTTAATTAAAGTGCAGACCCAGCATTTGTCTGGTGTGAAAATCGGACCTGATTTCGGGCAGAATACACCCTTACCTTACTTATCGTTAAGCCACATCAAACCTTAGAAAATGTACAAAAAATCCTGCACTAGATTTTAAATTATTTTCCACACCTAATAAACAGCAACAGTCTTCAAAATTGGCAGGCCTATCGAAGTTGAAAAGATCTACAATTTTGGTCGTATAGCTGTGATTGTATAAGCTACAGAACTGTAGATCGTTAGTACCTAGCGATCATGAAGATAATGAAGATGACTATCGAAATGGCGGGAACGATCACTCTACGAATGAGGAAAAAACTATAATACTTAACTAAGACCGGACGAGTTGGCAGTGCGGTTAGGAGCGCGCAGTTGTGAGCTTGCATCCGGGAGATACTGTAGTGGGTTCGAACCTCACTGTCGGCAGCCCTGAAGATGGTTTTCCGTGGTTTCCCATTTCACACCAGGTAAATGGTCTGTACCTTAATTAAGGCCACGGCCGCTTCCTTCCCACTCCTAGCCCTTACCTCTCCCATCGTCGCAATAAGACCTATTTGTGTCGGTGCGGCGTAAAGCAAGTTTTAATGAGTGTCAGTTGTGACTGGAGACTTTTGATTACAGGTATTGATTGTTTCGTCGGTCGTCATGTGAGCCAGTTGTGACTTGGCGTCTTTCACGACTGTGGCCATTGGTCATTAGATTTTCATCGGTGATCAAGATTATTTCGCCGGTTGTTTTGCTTACCAGTTGTGGTGAGGCACTGCTTATTACTACGCCAGTTTTAATGTAGGCCTATAACTATGTCATTACTATGACGCGTTTTCACCGATGATAACGTCCGACTCGTTGGCTGAATGGTAACCGTACTGGCCCTCGGTTCAGAGGATTCGGGGTTAGAATCCCGGCCGGATCGGAGATTATCACCTTCGTTGGTTAATTTCAATGGCTCGGGGGCTGGGTGTTTGTGCTGTCCCCAACATCCCTGCAACTCACACACTACACATAACACCACACCACAATAACACGCAGTTACCTACAAATGGCAGATGCCGCCCACCCTCATCGGAGGGTCTGCCTTACAAGGCCTGCTCCCGGCTAGAAATAGCCACAAGAACTTATTATATTATACCGACGATAACGAGTTTCGTTTCTCGACGGGGATGTTCGTGGTTGGATCCAGCGTCATGCGAGCTAACATAAAGATAACTAGTAATGTGGACGTGAGAGCCAGGGAACTGAACGAAGGACGATAGTGGTACATGCGAACTTTGTGCTAAATTAGATCCAAGGAAAGCAATTAGTACTAGGTCTCATAAACAACTACAAGAAGAAATTGTTGTAAACTGTTACAAATACAACGATGGAGTTTTGAAATTATTTTAAAAAGGCTGCACTCATTATTTTTCTGTGTAATGTTTATTTTAATAAAAATATTATAACCAACCAATTATGTAAATTACTTTATAGCAGCCCAATTATACACCCCTATGAATTTTCTATCGTATTCAGTAGGCATCATGTTAAGTCCAGTCAACAGAATACCAGATCCAGCATGCGCGACCTGTGATATATCTTCAATGCTCCACTGGTATGATTAATATTATTATCAAAAGTTGAGATATCTTTCGGTGACTTTCGAAAAATTATGATGTATAGGCTACCTATTATTATTATTACACTGACTGACAGAGCAAATGCAACACCAAGAAGGAGTGGTTCGAAAGGGATGAAAGTTGGGGAAAAACAGAGACGGCACGGACGAATAATCGATGTTTATTTCAAACCGATATGCAGGTTACACAATGCGCACGGCATCGACTCAGTAGGATGTAGGACCACCGCGAGCGGCGATGCACGCAGAAACACGTCGAGGTACAGAGGCAATAAGAGTGCGGATGGTGTCCTGAGGGATGGTTCTCCATTCTCTGTCAACCATTTGCCACAGTTGGTCGTCCGTACGAGGCTGGGGCAGAGTTTGCAAACGACGTCCAATGAGATCCCACACGTGTTCGATTGGTGAGAGATCCGGAGAGTACGCTGGCCACGGAAGCATCTGTACACCTCGTAGAGCCTGTTGGGAGATGCGAGCAGTGTGTGGGCGGGCATTATCCTGCTGAAACAGAGCATTGGGCAGTCCCTGAAGGTACGGGAGTGCCACCGGCCGCAGCACATGCTGTACGTAGCGGTGGGCATTTAACGTGCCTTGAATACGCACTAGAGGTGACGTGGATTCATACGCAATAGCGCCCCAAACCATGATGCCGCGTTGTGCGCTCCACAGTTACTGCCGGATTTGACCTTTCTCCACGCCGACGCCACACTCGTCTGCGGTGACTATCACTGGCAGAACAGAAGCGTGACTCATCGGAGAACACGACGTTCCGCCATTCCCTCATCCAAGTCGCTCTAGCCCGGCACCATGCCAGGCGTGCACGTCAATGCTGTGGAGTCAATGGTAGTCTTCTGAGCGGACGCCGGGAGTGCAGGCCTCCTTCAACCAATCGACGGGAAATTGTTCTAGTCGATATTGGAACAGCCAGGGTGTCTTGCGCATGCTGAAGAATGGCGGTTGACGTGGCGTGCGGGGCTGCCACCGCTTGGCGGCGGATGCGCCGATCCTCGCGTGCTGACGTCACTCGGGCTGCGCCTGGACCCCTCGCACGTGCCACATGTCCCTGCGCCAACCATCTTCGCCACAGGCGCTGCACCGTGGACACATCCCTATGGGTATCAGCTGCGATTTGACGAAGCGACCAACCTGCCCTTCTCAGCCCGATCACCATACCCCTCGTAAAGTCGTCTGTCTGCTGGAAATGCCTCCGTTGACGGCGGCCTGGCATTCTTAGCTATACACGTGTCCTGTGGCACACGACAACACGTTCTACAATGACTGTCGGCTGAGAAATCACGGTACGAAGTGGGCCATTCGCCAACGCCATGTCCCATTTATCGTTCGCTACGTGCGCAGCACAGCGGCGCATTTCACATCATGAGCATACGTCAGTGACGTCAGTCTACCCTGCAATTGGCATAATGTTCTGACCACTCCTTCTTGGTGTTGCATTTGCTCTGTCAGTCAGTGTATTATTATTATTATTATTATTATTATTATTATTATTATTATTATTATTATTGTTATTGTTGTTGTTGTTATATTATCATCAATTTGAGCCCAATCTTGCTGTCGATAATTAATAGGAAAAACGTACTGCAGGGAAAGAAAGGAGTCTACACAGTGACGTGTTGCAGAAAATTATATCAGAAAAGAGGGGATTGATGGAAACGATGAAATATTTGTTGTAATAATTAAAAACAGTCTAATGATGAAATATATTGATGTAACTGAGGAGTATTTCTGCAGTTTAATTGCAACTATAGAGTAAGAAATGACAGCGGGTTCGTCATTTAGAATGCAATGAGTTGAAAATACGAAGAGGTGGTAAATATGAATGAGATTTTTGAAACTAACGCGGTGTACTTTAACGCTAGTTATTGTGGCAGCTGTACACTGACATGAGGAGAGCTTTGGCACACTCCACACTCCAATCTTTTTTTATATTTGAATCGCTAATTGCAGAAACCACCTAAATGCACTTTTTCAAACTGTTGGGAAAATGAAAAAAAAACTGTGTGGGAGTACAAGTTGAAGTCTGATCTCCTTCTAATTTTTTAAAATTAAACTTTAATGTGCAAGAAAATTGTAGTAAACGATAAATAAGTTTTTAAAAAATTTTAATGCCATAAACAATTTTTTTTTAAAATTTTGCACGTAGGTTGTTTCTGAAATAAACAACTTTTCCTGTTAATTTTTGTAGCAATTATTTAAAAAAGAGCTAATTGATTAATCTATGCAAGTTTTAAGATGAAAGGTTATGTAAATAACACCGTTCTATTCATACAAAATTTAACAGACATCAGTTAATGAACCACAAAATACAAATTAGAACAGTAAAGCCCTTTCTGGCTTTATTCAGCCTCTGGCATATCCTCAGCAGGTTCTCTCTCGGTTGTTAGCCACTGAATGATACTGCCATAAAAGTCTTCATAACCAACGATGTAGTCCATTAATTTTTTCAAGTCTTTTACATTCTTTTTGTTGATTGGAACCCAAAATCAAAAATTGCGTTGTGCAGAACCAATTAAAAGTTTTTAAAGTTATTATAGGCTACAAAATGTTTTTACTAGCTCAATAATTTTATATCACTTTAATAATATTATTTTAATCAACTTACCTTTCCCAAAGGATAAGCTTTCTCGGAAGGTAGCTCAGGTGGGCTGTCATTTTTCAGTTGTGCGAAAGTAGATGAAAATCCTCCAATAAACGCCTATGTCACAACTTGTCCTGAAGTATCTTTATAGCACAGAAACTGTTTGTAACTAGAAACCTTGAATGGCTTCTTACGTTCTCTTGGTACTTCCCTGCCTGATATTTCATTAGAGTTTGTTATTTTCTTGTACGATGTAGGCCACCAATGTTTAAAATTTAAGACATCGTCCGAGGTAAGATGATAAACGGTAAAACGACCTGACACGCTTGCCTTGCTCAGCATACTCATCTAGAGTATAAATTCTGACCACCTTCCTCAAGAGCCGTTTGATACTTCCAAAATCCCTGTCACTAGGCAAAAAAAAGTGGCCACGGACAGGGAATTTATGCGTACTCGCCTCAAAATGACCTCTGTCACAGGGATTCAATAAGAAACGCACAACTGTGTGATTCTGTGTGAGTCACAAAATAGGTTATCCTAACAGGGCCACCGACCGTCATGAGTGGAGGAATGAATTTACCGCAGAAAGAACCTAAGCGACGGTGCTTAGGTTCTTTCTGAAATAAGCACATTATTTACATAGCTGCCTAAAAGCATTGTTTGTGTGGAATATGGGTTGTTTCTGCTTAAAAAACAATGTATTTATCTCCGAATAGTACAATCCAGTCAAAAACTCAATTTTGATAAAAGTGTCACTTAGGTGGTTTCTGAAATAAACGATTCATTTACAATTGGCTTTACGTACTACTGTTACAGATTGGGCAGGAAATTGCTAGGAGTGGGAAGGAAGCTGCCTTAGCCTGAATTAAGGTACAGCCACCAGCATTTTCCTGCTGTGAAAACAAGAAAACCACAGAAAACTATCTTCAGGGCTGCTGAAAGTCGGGTTCGAACCCACCATCTCTAATATGCCAGCACACATATGGGCACCCTTAACCGCACGGCCAACTCGCTCGGTCACTGCACGGTCGTTTCTCTTATTATTTTCATCGCGATGAGTGAACAGGTGATGCACATGTCTGTTGCCTACCCGTAAATATTCAGTTCTTAGCACATGAATATGTTAAACATGCAGAAATCTTCCGCAGATTGCGTGTACAGTTCGTACTGACATACTTTAGAAGGCGCTAGTTTTACCCAAGTGGCACAAGTCATTTCGTGAACGCTATCCTGTACTTCACTCACGGAGCTCGTTCTGATACAGCACTACGCCGCAGAATATTTTGAGAGTTCAAAACCTTAATATGGATGAACTGTCAATGCTTCGTACTACCGATAACTCTTGAGGAAAATTATTGAGACCTATCGTTCTAAATGACGCAGCATTCCGATCTACCGTGTCCTAATGTTTCACCATAACGTTAGGTCCCACGTCTAACTCCTTCACTGAATGGTCGGCGTTGAGACCTTTGGTTCAGAGGGCCCCGTTTTCGATTTTTGGCCGGGTAGGGAATTTTAATCGCATCTGATTAACTCTCTTGGCTCGGGGACTGGGTTTTTGGCTTTTCCAACACCCTTCTCTTAATAATCACACAGCACACCACACTTCATAAAATCAAGCCTAAAGCCACAGTTCGAAAAGCGGTAGAAGAATAAGAATAAGAAGAAGTTTCCTTTATAGCCCAGCTCCTTGGCTGAATGGTCAGCGTTGAGGCATTCAGTTCACAATGTCCCGGTTGCCATTCCAGGCCGAGCCGTAGATTTTAATCGCACCTGATTAATTCTTCTGGCTCGGATACTGGGTGTTTGTGTTTGTCCTAACACTTTCCTCTTCATATTCAGACAACACACCATACTACCAACCATCACAGAAACACTCAATAGTGATTACATCCCTCCACATAGAGATGGTGTCAGGAAGGGCATCCTGCCATAAATCAGGGCCAAATCAACATGTGAGACACAGATCGCATCCACGACTCCACAAATCTGGGAATATCGGTAGAAGGAGAAGAAGAGGAAGAAGAACGTTAGGCCACACACTGCTGCTGCTGATGCTGCTAATGCTGAGAAATCAAATTGGAAGAAATGCGCTGTGCAGCTCGGTATCACTTCCCACATTTCAGATTTACCACCGTGTGACTGCCATTTCTTTCGATCCCTGAAAAATATTCAGGTGGAAAAAAAAATCCGATGACTAAGAGCTACAAGACTTCGTGCACAATTTGTTGACTACCCGTCCAACAATTTCTTATGAAGTAGGAGCCTGCCAGTGCGATGGACACAGTGAGTGAATGTTAGTGGAGGCAAAGTAGAAAAATTCATGTGTGTATACGTTTTGATGTACTTGAACCTAATGAAGAGTTATTTAGCCTCATTCATATTGTAATGTCTAGGAATCAGAAGTTGAAGACCTATAAATTATCTTAAGAAAAGGCCTATAAAAACACCTAATAGTCCAAAAACTGACCTAAAACTGGAAAAACTGCGATCCAAATTCATTCATAATTTTAATTACATATATAATGTTTAAAAATGCAAAATTCTGGTGGAATGAAACATACTCCCATGGAACTACAGCCTTTGAAGAGTCTTGACCTACCAAGTGACCACTCTTCAGCCCGAAGGCCTGCAGATTACGAGGTGTCGTGTGGTCAGCACGACGAATCCTCCCGGCCGTTATTCTTGGCTTTCTAGACGGGTGTCAGATAGCACATCAATTCTAATCACGTAGGCTGAGTGGACCTCAAACCAGCCCTCGGGTCCAGGTAAAATTCGCTGACCTGGCCGGGAATCGAACCCGGGGCCGGCGATATGAAACATACAGTCCTAAAATATATACCGATAATTGAAATACTACTTCTTTCTGACATAGGCCTATACGTTTAGATCAACATAATTTAAAAATATGAATTCCGAGTTTGTTCAAAAAGTTCTTGCAGAATTTAGAATGACTTTTCCCCCCAGCCAGAATGAATTCAGTGAACCCGCAATGGACATCCTGGAGAAGGAAATTGAAATTAGCATAACCAGAATCATATTATGGTTTAACCACACTAGTGTTGCAGAAATCGGGATTCGGAAAACATAACCGCAGTTGGTTTTGCAGTAGTCTATATCACAATAGTCATCTCCAGGTTGTTAGGTGTAAAGGTATATAGCTTTTCCGACGGCACGTTGCAAAATACCGAGAACCTTCTCTCCACATCAGCGGATGTTAAGGGCTCAAATTTGAAGCAGGTGAGATCTTCCGTTAGAAAAATACTCACATCAAAATTTTCTCCTTTGACTATTTCACTTATATTGCACATAATTTGTTACTCCTTGTTTTTTCAAGCACTAGTTTCAATTCTTCATTTTATTTCATTTGCATTTCATTTTCTCTCGTTTCAAATACATGTATTTACTAGAGCCAACCTTTGTATTCGGGACACGCGTGGGTTCGAAACCCACCGTCGGCTGTCCTGAGAATAGTTTTCTTTGCTTTTCCCATTTCCACTTTCAGGCAAATGCCTGGACAGTTTCAATTCATGAGCCATAGCCTATTCCTTCCATCTCCTTACCTAATTTCATTCACCATTAATTTTATCTTCATTAACTCCTCAAACTGCAGTTGGCACCAGGAAGGGCACCCGGCCGTAAAAATGTAATATCAATTAATCTCACCTCATCCCCGACTCCGTATCAATAAACAGGACTAAGAGGGAGACAAACAGTGCGCCCTCTTGTTGCAGGTTTGAAAGAAAAATTCAGGCAAGCAACTCAGTGTTGAAAATTTCCTACTGTAGGGATATGAGCTACGATGTTGAAGAGGTGATGGAATAACTAACAACGATTCGAATTGAGAATGAGCAGCAAACATGTAGTCGAACAAAGTGAAATTGAAAAAGGCGTTAGGATCTAAACAAGGGCTCGAAAAGAACCAATAAGCCAAAAAAACGCCGAAAAAGGCAAAATAGGACAAATAAGAAACACAGGGTTACGGTCTATAAGTACCCAGAATGAACATATATTTGGCCTCGTCTTCGGACACTTGAGAAGGAAAAGATTTTTCTTCAACTTCTGAGGCCTTGTAATGAGCAATACTGCAGATTCATAATGCTCGTAATACCATCCTGTCTTGTATTATCCTACTTCGAGTACAAGTTTGCATCTGTTTGCTTATAAATAGTTCCTCTTAGAGCCACGACACTGCTGGGCCTTCAAACAGAGTAGCAGTTGGAATAAAACTCCATCCGTGACCGTTTCATCAGTAATGTATTTACCACAAGCTGTCAGTGACAAATGAGAAGCTAGGTATCAGCCTGGCCAATAAACTGGCCACGTTACTGGCATGTGACATGTTCGGTGACACGTTACTGTGCCATAATGTACCTGCGTTATTGCACAGAACGCGCGTGATTTATTGTGTGGTGTCACTTAGTTCCCCGGTCTGTAGCTCGGCTATCTCATTACAACACATCTCGATCTGTAATGTACAGACTATACTCATGGTTTTGACAATGCGAAAGTGACTGAGGTAAGAGCATTCTAGTAACACTATTCCTTTTACAATCAGTCATTGTAATGAATGGTGTAAAATGTCGCTCTGATTGTCGGTTGGTGTATAATTTAAACAATGGATAGCATTTCGTCGCTGGAAAGGTAAAAGGTTGTATTCCACAAAGCTCTTCCTATCAATTATTCTCCTTAAGACTGGTCACGCCTCCCAGCCACATATGGATACGCAGTCCATCAGAACAATGTCCGTTGTGTTCGTTTTCCTATGTCGACGATTAAACGAAAATGAACCTTACATGCATTGTACACTAGGAGTGCGTAAATACGTAATGCAAACGTACATTGCTACAGTACCGTACTGTAAGGTTCATTTTCCTTTACACATGGGCATAGGAAAATGAACACAACAAAATTTGTTCTGATGGAGTGCATATCCATACGTGGCTGGGAGGCGTGACCAGTCTTAAGGATAATAACTGATAGGAAGAGCTTTGTGGAATACAACCTTTTACCGGTCGAGCGACGATTTCATCGGGTTTTCATATACTGCACTTTTAATTTCAGAACTCTTGATCATGACCTTTCTTGGGTATTTGGTACTTCCGTTGACCTGTCGTAGTCTCCTCCTTGGCTTTGACAATATGATTGTGACTGAGGTATGAACATTCTAGTAACACTATATTCTATCTACAGCCAGTCTGTGACAGATTGTATGAAAATATGGCTTAAAGGGTCGGTTGGTGCATGCATTTCAGTGTGCTTGGCAAACTGATATTAGACCTAATAGCAACTTCTGGCTCGTTGTGGGAAACAATGGGAAACGAACCTCACCATCTATAACAGCTTATGGCGGATCTGATGAGGATCCAACTAGCCTTCGGACTGAGCATTCTGTACTAACAATATATCCACCAACTCGTCATTACAGCAACGTCCCTGCACCGTTCAGTAACAAACACACCAGGTCAATTGTGGGGCTGTACCTTAATTAAGGCCACGACCATGTCCTTCCCAGTCCTAGCGCTTTCCATTTTTGCGCCGCCAAAACCTTCGATGTGTTAGTGCGACGTTAAATAAGAATTAATTGCAATCGAATGGCCATCATTAGGTAAACCTCTAGCAAGATAGGGGACCTGATATGGGGGCAGGGGCAGGGTATTCATGCCAAGCAATACACCTAAAAACGCATTACGCTGGCCTCTGAACGCATTATGAGGACAAGAATAGCTGGAAGTTAGGGACCTTGTCTCTTGTCATCATTGGTAGCAGGAGCGTTAGTACTGACAATCAAGGTTTGAATCCCATTGCCCGTTTTTTGGTACGGGGTCGGGGAAATCAAAGTGAGAAATACAGTTTTAAATATCTAATAGTACTATTTCTATCTCTTCAAATGGGTGCAAGCCTGCAACTATTGTACTTGGCATACTATATGTTGGATCTTTTTCAAAGTACACTGGTAGTCTCTGTATTTTTTTAAAGTAAAAAATTATTACAGTAAAAACAAGAAAGGCATGGTCCTTTAGGACGAGGATCCTGTCGCAAACATTAACCATAACCTTATAGCCTAAAATGACTCAGCGTGGTTCCAGCTACCCAGAAATAACTTGGAAGATTTGAAGTTCTCCAATTGCTATGATATTGTTTTCAATTTGGAACGAAATACACAGACAGTACGAATACGACAGCACTGATAATGTATGAGGGAGGCCTACATGTTCTATTCTTATAGGCCTACTAGGACTATGATGAAGACCAAGCAACGTTGGGCGTGAAAAGCACACAGACACATCGGCAAATTAGTTGTTTTCACTTAACAATTCGGTACAGTTCGCTTTTAATATTCTGATGAGTTTAACCCTGAACGAAAAAGCAACAACTGTCATAACGTCAGGCTTACCGAACTCAGGACATGTCTAGGTTTCGAACCCCACCCTCCTTGCAATAGACGTCCTTGATTTCTCATTTTGAATGAGGAGCCTAAAAGGTCATGGTTATAATAGTTTCTTGTGGCTATTGCAAGCCTGGTGCAAATCCCGTAATACAGACCTTCCGACGAGGTCGTGAGGCATCTGTAGTGTATGGGAAACTGCGTGTTATTGTGGTGGATGATAGTGTTGTATGATGTGTACGAGTTGCAGGGATGTTGGGGAAACCAAAAATATCCAGTCCTCAGCCAAGGAAACTAACCATTTAAGGTTTAAATCAACGACCTAACCGGGAATTGAAACAGGGGCTCTCTAAACCGAATGCTTCTACGCTGACCTTTCAGCTAAGGAAAAGCACAGGTCATGGATGATTCACTCCCAGTTCCTTGCTAAGCCGAAATCTCTCTTCCGTGTACCAGTGGCATAAGACAAATACTAGGTATGTTTAAATAAGTATAGGCCCTACATGTAATATATTACCTATTGCAGTAATAAATAGTTCTTTGTGCAAAAACCTTCAAGTAATTAATAAAAAATTAGACCTGTCACTTCGGTCACATGCAAAGATGAACAAAATAAGGCATCAGTTGGAGTTATAAAAGTACAGTATAAGAAATGTGGCATCCCAGCACGAAGCTTCACAGGTGTTTAATCGTTCACATCGTTGTGCCTAATGAGGAGCTTATTTTGCTGATGTTTTTCCTTCTTCTCTTCCCAAAATCTCTTCATCCTCTCACAGAAATTCTTCTTACGTTCTACTGTCCAGGCTTTATTAGTTCTAGCTTTTGTCTCCGCGAAACAAAAATTATTAATCAGTGATCTGAAAGACGACCGGTTTTTCACATTTTCCTGGTTGATATTGATTACTGAAGATCTGATTCTATTACATTTATCCAGTTGCTCTTGACTTTCAGTATGGGAGTAAGGTTTAGAATTCTTTTGGTCAGTCTATCTTTGTTCATTCTGAGAATGTGACCATAGAATTTCAATCTCCTTTCCCTGATAGTTTCTGAGATTTTTTCAGAATGGAAATACATTTCATGAGATTTCCTTTTCATCCATACTCCCTCTGTGCAGACTTGGCCGAAAATTTTCCGTAATTTTTTCTCTCTCTCTTTATTTTCTATATCTTTTATGAGTGATCTACCACCAATGATTAAGGTTTTCGATGCGTATAATGCTTCACTGTATTATGTCTCAGTTTTCTTTTCCGAGATAATGATTTTTTGTCATATGTGTTCCATGTGATTCGATCTGCATTCTGTAATTTAGTAAATCTCTCCTTACTTGCCTCACGATTTAATCCAGAAGGTTGAATGATTTCTCCAAGGTATTTGAATTTATTTACTTGAGAAATTTGTCCAAATTTAGTCATCATAGCTTGTCCATCTAGAAACCGAGAGGTTCCTTACATGTACTGGTTTTTTTCATATGGTATTAGAAGTCCTGTTTTGCCTGCAATTTCATGTAGGTTTTCGAGAGAGTGGATTGCTTCTTGCCTATTATTAGAAAGAATTTCCAGGTCGTCTTTGAAAGCTAGACACCACACGTGAATTCTGTTCTTCAGTTGTCTACTAAGAGTTATTCCTTTAACTTCATATTCCATTATTATTATTATTATTATTATTATTATTATTATTATTATTATTATTATTATTATTATTAGGCCCGAATGACCGTGTGCCAGCGTTTGTACCAGTTGACACCATTTACATTTCTTGAGTGTCAATTTCATCGTTCTACGTTACTATACCACATGGCAGAGACTACAGAGAGACCAGAACTCTAATGGGTTATGCGCATCTATTAAGAGCGCGCCGGCCTCTCACCGCTGAGTTCCGTGGTTCAAATCCCGTTCACTCCATGTGAGATTTGTGCTGGACAAAGTGGAGGCGGGACAGGATTTTCTCCGCGAACTCCGGTTTTCCCAGTCATCATTCATTCCAGCAACATTTCATTTCATCTGTCATTGATTAATCATTGTCCCAGAGGAGTGTGACAGGCTTCGGCAGCCGGCACATTTCCTATCTTCGCCGCTAGACTTCATTCATTCCATTCCTGACCCGGTCGAATGACTGGAAACAGGCTGTGGATTTTCATTTCATAAGATGAAAATGTTATGCATGTATCGAACTTCAATGAATAGTTTCAGGCGATCCGGAACTAGGGGATAGGAGTAACCGAATGTGTCATCAGACATCATTCACATGCTAGCATCGAACCACATGGATTCCAGTCTGCCCATCAAAGTCTCATGTATCTCTACCAGGTTTGAACACACGAACTTGGGTAGCTCCCTATGAGGATCAATGTTAGAGCGTCGGCCTCCAAATCTCAAGTCGGTTTTATGTCCACTTTACGGTTTTAGGAGATGCGTGCTGTCTTTACTAAAATATTATATTTTCCTTTGGGAGATTTCTAAAATACACTGGTGAAATTAATATTGGAAAAGTTCACCGAACAGTAGACAAAAGAATTTGAATTAGCAAGTTATACACTACTCCGGAGCTACAAAATAATATTCTAGTGGAAATGTAGGATATACGTTAAAATGGAAGCTACACATAATTTTCTTTTAAAAACTTTCTACAAAGAGTATGTTTGAAAGGAAGTATATGGTGGTCAATTTGGAAGAACATAATTTTTCATTAATATTCGCCCATTTTTGAAGCATGTCTGTAATGTTTATGGCAAAACATTGGTATTTTCCAAAAACAAAATGTGTCAAACCCGTGAGTGACTTCTGCCTTTCCTTTTCCTTCAGAAACCATTAATGCAATTTTTCAAAAAATAAGGTATCTGAACTGGGTGGCTCAGACGCTAGAGCGTTGGCTTTCTGAGCCCAAGTTCGTAGGTTTGATCCCGGCTCAGTCCTCTAGTAGGCCTATTTGATGATGCTCATAACCTATATGTCAACTGCATCATTGGTAGATTTACCGTCACGTAAAGGAAGTCCCGAGGGACAAACTTCCGGCAGTTTGGCATCTTCGGAAATCCCAACCGTTAATTAATTAGTGGGACATAAATTCTATAACTTATTATAAAAGTTAAGGCGAAAACAATGAATAAAGGAAGACAACTTATTAATATATATTCAGTAAAAGTTACTCTGTGGAGTAAGTATTGACTATATTTTTCTACCAAGAAAGCGTATGGAGTTGCTGAATTAACCGTTTCTTACAAAATACAGTTATGTGGAAGAGTGGAATTGAAACGAAGAATTGGACCATGTATTTAAATGTTGTATGTAGACTTATCTATCTATCTATCTATCTATCTATCTATCTATCTATCTATCTATCTATCTATCTATCTATCTATCTATCTATCTATCTATATATGGATATGTATGTACCGGTATGTATGTATGTGCGTATGCAAAATGCATAAGCACCCTTGACTTCTGAAAATTGACTAAGGACAAACTGAAAATCAGGGAACTTGTACCATCCGCAAAAGGTATATCACCCATTGGTGAAGTTCCTCCTAGTCTCGCCTGAATTCGGTATCAGAGACTCATGATTAGTCTCCACGTGCTGCGTAAGAAATATCCACAGGACATCATCTAAAAATATCTACACAGTATTTTCCCTGATACTCGCCACATTTCATGAACTACCTTCTCTTCCGGTTAATAATTCAATATGTCTTGCTATCTGCAGGATAAATGGTCTAAAGAATATTTTATATTGTGTATCAAGTGTTCTCTGAATATCCTTATAACTTACTTGTACTATCAAACCCCTTCTAAACAAACGTTTTAACTTCATTTTTGTAAATTTGGAGGAATTACTCCAGCTTCGTAAAAGCTTATTTGTGCACTCCCCCCTTTCTTGCCATAACAAGTGCAAAGGGTAGTCTTTTTTGTCATTCAAATATACAGGAATTCTTAAAGCTAAGGTTGTTTTGTTTACACTGTCGGCCTTGGTTATGTTTAAACCACATGGGACAATATGAGAGGGCCCGTTACAGATTGAAGGGCAGCAGTTGGGACAAGGCCAAGTCTTTTATTAGTTCACTGGCTCCAGAAATCTCTGCTACCTGCCACGGCGCTCTCGTTCTGAACAGCCTTGCAAGAATTGAAAGCAGAATACTGTCTTAACTGGCCAACATTATCAAAATCAGGAGAAAAAGAAACACGTGTTCGTGTAGAGATATCGCGAGAATCTTAATATTTGTTTAATTGTTTTGCTGACGTCGCTTTAACACATCGAAGGTTTTCAACGATTCAAAGATGACTAGGATTGAATGAAATCAGCTTTCACCATAATAATTACGGTACAGCGCCATTGGCCTGGTGTGAAAATAGGAAACAATTCAAAATCCTCTTCAGGGCCACTGACAGTGGGATTCGAACCCATAATTTCATGACTCTAAGCTCGCAAGTACGTTACGATCTGTGTTGCCGTTTTATATTTTAAAGTAATTATGTTGGTTTCCTTATGAAAATAAAAAAAGAATCACTTAAATTAGACATAGAGAGGCCTGTGCGTATTAGAATCATCTTTCTGATGGCATTTGAAATGAATGGGGCATTGCGTGGTTGTGAAACATGACAATAACTGCAACGGAAACAAGGATAAAGGATGTGGTGTCAGAGAAGAAATATAAAGGTGAGCGGGCGAAAAATGAAGATATCGATGGCTTACTTCTAAAACCTCGTATGTCCCAACGCTCTTCCTACTCATTATATTCCTTAAGGCTGATCACGCCTCCCAGCTACATACTGATATGCAGTCCATCAGAACAATTTTCGTTGTCTTCATTTTCCTATGCTAATGTGTAAAGGAAAATGGACCTTAACATACCGTGTTGTAGGGATATAGCTTGCATGACGTATGTACGCACTCCTACAGTATAATGCATAGTATAATGCATTTAAGGTTCATCTTCCTTTACACGTTCGCATAGTAAAACGAACTCAATGATAATTGTTCTGATGGGCTGCGCATCAGTATGTGGCTGGGAGGCGTGACCAGTCATAAGGAAAAGAATGAATAGGAACAGCATTAGGAGATACGAGGTTTTAGAAGTAAGCCGTCGACATATTGAATCCAGCTGAGTAGTGGAGAACGATTTGGAGAAATTTGACCAGAAGTAGGGATGTGTTTCTAGGACACATCTTGAGAATGGAGTTTCACACCAGATAAATGCTGGGGCCTCCTTTCCCCTCCCAATCCTTTCCTAATCGCACCGTCACCATAAGTAAGGCCAAGTAATAAATAAATATGATACTCAGGTTCGAGTAGATGTAGAATGTAGTAGTAATGCACATATGTTTTCGTAACAGTTTAACGTCGCACTAACACATCAGTGACGCAAGGATGGGAAATGGCTAAGATTGGGAAGGTAGCATTTTCAATTTACTTTACGTTGCACCGACACAGATAGTACTTATGGTGACGGTGCGATTATGAAAGGATTAGGAGGGGAAAGGAGCCCCCAGCATTTATCTGGTGTGAAAATGGGAAACCATGGAAAACCATCTTCAGGTTTGCTGACAGTGGGGTTCGAACCCACTATCTCCCGAATGCAAATTGACAGCTACATTACCCTAACTGCACGGCCATCTCGCTCGTTATATGTATCAAACTAGTGTGCTGATTGGTCTGAAGATGCAAACCACAGTGAAAGGTGTGTGTGTGTGTGTGTGTGTGTGTGTGTGTGAATGGAAGCATACATGACGGTATGCTTCGGATTTTTCTGAGCCTTGCTATCAGAAGTTTTAACATCATTTAATAAGGATTGTTTCGAGTTTGGTGTGGCCCGTCTATAACAGATATGTTTTAAGATCAAAGTATACTTTTGGATACCTCAAACAGATTCATTCAGATATTCAGATTTATTATTCTCACTGGAGTTAGAATTAACTTATTTAATACAAGCATAATGAGCAATTCAGTTCGAAGTTTAATGATAAACTTAATTAAAATATTATTGTAAAACAACCACAAATTATCGAGAGTGATTGGCCTATTCTTTAGAACATTATTTTGATCAAATTATGCGAGCAAAGTACGACCAGGGACGATTACTGTAATTTCAATGGGTGTCTTCCAGAACTCGAAGGACAAATGCCTTTAAATCTGACTTTTCAATAGTCTTATACATAATAATATGAAGAAGAACTATTATGATTACATAGATCTGCTGAGTTTGAACCCATGATCTTCGCTGTACCACTGATTCAAAGGAGAATCAATTATTATTATTATTATTATTATTATTATTATTATTATTATTATTATTATTATTATTATTATTATTATTATTATTATTATTAAATTCACATGAAATGTGACAAACTAATCGCCGTAAGGCATTACTGTGCTGTCGCCAATGTTTGTTACAAAACACTTTGTATGTTCATTAGACTTCTCTCGCTAGACGACATGAATAACATGACGTATCTTCAATAGTTATATAAAGATTTTTGAGGTATTTTCTAGACTTTAACTAAGACCTACTAGCATTAGCTTGTTTCAAGCAGCCTAAAACCGATTTAAAAAAAATATAAACTTATTTGAGTGAAAGTAAGCACAGTTCCTCAGCCCAGAAAATGATTTCACTACCTTTCATAACCATAGCCGTCCTGTATTCTAATTTTTACGAGCAGTGGCCTACATTTTACGACACCCTGGAGAACCTTCCAAGCTGTTAGTGGAATGCTAGAGAAAGTGAGTGGGTCACACAATATGGGGTTGCGCGTAGGGTTTGAATGGTCAGGGTCATATGTGGGTGAATAGTAGGGGGTAAAGTTATGAGAGTAACATGCTAAAACTAGAGCAGTGCAGTTGTTGATCACTTAGAGAACTGTTCTCTTCTTGGCGACAGACAGGGTGAGTTCAATTTTGTCATAGTAATCTACTCTAAAAGTAGAGTATATCATCGCTGTTCGGGCAAATGGTCATATTTCAAAATTATCTTCCTATGTATTATTTCCCTCAAGACTGATCACGCCTCTCAGCCACATACGGATATTTAGTCTATCATAAAAATATTCGTTGTGTTCATTTTCTTATGGTTGCGTGTAAAGAACATGAACCTTACCGTACCGCACTCTAGGAATGTGTGTTTAAATGATTTATTTACGCACTCCTATAGTATAATGTACTTAAGGTTCATTTTCCTTTAAAAGCTAGCATACAAAAATGAACACAAGGAAAATTGTTCTGATGGACTGCATATTCATATGTGGCTGGGAGGCGTGACCAGTGTTAAGGGGGATAATGGATGGGAACAGCGTTGTGAGATATGACCTTTTGCCCGAACAGCGACGATATATTGAAGATCTTGTGCAAATTGTACTAAGTCTATTTTACATTTTTAATTTCTAAACCATTCGCAGCTTCAAATAATACGTGTGGTTCGTTGTGATTAATCGTAGATTAGAATCTCACCTCCTGTACCAAAAGGTTATCGGCTCGAATCCCGAAATTTCTATGTTCTGTTGACATTTATAGGAGTTCAATTTATTTTCAACAGCAAATGCCAATCGGCTTCCTTCTAGTTGCTCAGTAGACAAAGCATTCCTAACACAATTTAAGTGGCGTTATAATCGAGATGTTGAGAGAGTTATGTATTCCGTTGGGAAAAGGTCAGCTGTTCCACAAATCATAGGCGAAATGTTGTGCAAACGGTTGCATAAATTAAAGAGCTTAATTGAATCCCTTAGAACCACCAAGGTCACCATGTTCATAAATTTGGTACCCAATCAGAACAGTTTATAGAATTTTACAAATCTGGTTTTTATTGTTCCTCTAATTCCTACAGTATTATATAAACTACCACTTTGATATATCTTAGATTGTACTTTTCCATACAGTCTAGTAAGAAATCGTGCGTTTGTAGGTGTTGAACGTCTCTTTATAAATATCCACTGCTTAGGTTTCAGTTGCCTAGTTCCGACAGTAGGGTCAAAGAGTCGACCCTGTTGAAGAATGACCTGTTGAAGTAGGTTACGTGGCTTTACTGATGTTGGTTCGCAACTATTTTCGAGGAGACACGAGAGAGAGTTCCCAAACAGTAAAATTGTCAATACCGGAGTTGGTTTCCCAGTAAACACTTCTAACAGATATTGTGGTAGTTATGGCTTAAGGTGGTGTTGTACAGCATTAGTTCCCCAGTTTCGAGGTAAAATACGTAAATTATACATTAAAATGAAGGAAATTCTAAATTCTTCAAGTCGCGGATGGTAAAATGAAAACAGACGCGTTTCAGATATGAATATATGGTTATACTATCTTCTCTTAATCTCTGCTATATTTCTGTGCAATTTTGTGCAATCTCTTAGACCCAATTTTATCTTCACTCCTAAATTTGATGTATCACATCGAAGTTCCTTCAGGACATCTGCCCTATGGAATATATTGGGATGTAGAATGTAAACCACGCAATAGATAAATTATATCCTCGTTGCGCCTGGAAAAACCGCTATGCAATACTACTACTACTACTACTACTACTACTACTACTACTACTACTACTACTACTAATAATAATAATAATAATAATGTTTTTACGTCCAACTAACTACTCTTGACGGTTTTTGGAGACACAGAGATGCCGGAATGTTTTCCCGCTGGAGTTCTTTTACATGCCAGTAGATCTACAGACACGAGGCTGACGTATTTCAGCATCTTCAAACACCACCGGACTGAGCCAGAATGGAACCGGCCAAGTTGGGGACAGAAGACCAGCGCCTCAACCGTGATAATACTTCAGCTTAGAACTCTGACCAGAAAGGTTGTCATCTATGGTTCAGTATTGCATGAACCTTATCATCGAATTTGTTCTAAGTGATATATGTGTTGCGGGTCAGTATTTCTCCCCTCAGCGTTGTCACATAACGAGGCACAACAACGATATAATTAATTTGAGCTCCCTCTGTTCTTGAATCTTCCAAGAAAATGAGGAAGTATCATTACTATGTACAGTATTATTATCAGTTCTCGGTATAAATATCATTCCAAGACCCAAACTTTATTGGAACCAAATCGAGTAGGCCTAATGTTAAATTCAAGACTGAAAATTAACGGGAACCAACTTGAGAACACCGTTTTACGTAAAACGTTATAAAATATATTTGCATATATTTGCAAGGCAACTTCTTAGCCCGCTGGCTGTTAAAATATTATTATTATTATTATTATTATTATTATTATTATTATTATTATTATTATTATTATTATTATTATTATTATTATTATTATTATTATTGGAAACGTGGTGCAGTAGCCTACCTGCTCTCTTCCATCCAAATGGTCGAGGTTCGAATTTCGGTTAAATGTTCTATAGTCTATGAGGCTTTAGGGGGCACATTCGGCCACCCAGCAGAACATCCCTCCCCCTTCCCCCAAATAAAATGAGCCTTATTGTATCCAATGACTCCATAAATACCTGGAATGAGCCGAAAATAGTTCTTACATTATTCTGAATACTTAATCTCGGTCTTCTTGACAATACAGATATAATGTAGGCTACTGTACAGAAGTTGTGTGAGTTTTACTAGTTTAAGTAGGCTATTTGTAATTACAGGAAGTAGACACTGGGAAATATATCCAGGAGCTAGGTTTTTATGGCTCCTTGGTTGAATATTGAACATACTGGTATTCTGGTCAGAGAACCCCGCGTTCAATTCACGGCCGAGCCGAGGTCTATGTTTATTTTTTTGGTTCGGGGCCTTGGTGTTTTCGTTAGTCGTAATGCACTGTCTTGTACTAATCAAGGTGAAACACAGCACACATCCAACCACTACAGGAACAAGCAATACTGAGTAGGCCTATATCCCTCCACTGTTATCGGCCGTAAAACTGGGTCAAATTCCTAACAAGTACCCATCCCAATAAAACGGGTAAAGTCATAGAAAGGGCTAAGAAGTATCCGGGACTACGTTTATTTAACGTTATGTGATACTGTACGTGTTTTACTACACAAAGTATGCTGTTTGTAATTACAGCGACTAGACATTGGAAAAGGTACCCTCGGACTGAAATCTATTTTCTGGTGTAAATATGAAAATATCAGCGAGTAGTTCTCCCACCTTCGTATAATTTACTTTGCGTCCCACCGACATAGATAGGCCTTTTGGTGACTATGGGATAGGAAAGTGATAGGAGAGGAATGGAACCGACCTTGGCTTTAATTAAGGTACAGACCCATCATTTTTTCTTGTGTTTAAATGGGAAACCACTGTAAACCATCTTCAGGGCTGCGTGAAGTGTGGTCAGATCATACTGCCTCCCGAATTTGTGGTAGCTATGTGACCCAAACCTTGCAGCACTTGCTCGGTTGATGTCAACGTTACAAACATGGCGTAATCACAAATCGCTACTAATATATATTTCATTATCTTCTATTAATACACAGTGATGTATATATTAGTCGATTGAGAGTCCAAGTAGGAAAAGTCACCTTACACACTTGAAGTACCTGTTTATTGTTGGTCACGGTGTCGCTAGCTCCGTAACGCCAGGACTGCCATTTCAAGGGCCGTTTAGCACGTTACTGTCCAATGACTGAAATCAAAGGCAACTTTCTCTTCCAAGAATAGGAACATACGAGTCCACGTGAAACGTCTTAGATCAATATGAACAACTAATTTGAAAATCTTATATTATTAAGTAATAATATTATATTCTTGAGACCCGAGTTGGCAGTGAGGTAATGTCGCGTTGCTGTGAGCTTACATTCGGGAGATGGTGGGTTCTAATCCCGCCACCGTCAACCCTGAAGATGGTTTTACGTGGTTTTCATTTTCACATCAGGCAAATGCTGGGATTGTTCCTTAATTAAAACCACGACCGCTACCCTATCAGTCATACCACTTTTCCATCCTTGCGTCGCCGAAAATGTTTGATGTATTAGTGTGACGTTAAATCACTTCAAAAAACAAAGAAAGAAGGAAAGAAAGAAAGAAAGAAAGAAAGAAAGAAAGAAAGAAAGAAAGAAAGAAAGAAAAAAGATTATGTTAGCCACTACCTGCGCTAGTCCCCTCTTCTGATCCCATTTACAAACTGCTAATGATTATCACTTTGGCGGATAGAGCCTATTGGCAACGTAGTAGGAACAGCTTAGCCACGAAAACTGGCCATGGACGTATTATTAAGCGTTCCATTTGTTATGTTTATGATCTTTGATTTTAATTGCAAATAAAAATACTACAGTACCATGTTAGGAAGTATTTGGAGTGACGCTTCATCTTTCCTTACCAGTGTTATGCTGTCATCTGCCAACACCACAGCAGAAAATTTTTCTATGTCATGCCATAGACTAATTGAAAAATATAAGTTTCAGAAATTTCGTTATCAGTAAGATATTTTATAATGAGATCAGTAGCAATGATAAAAAATTAAGTGAAATAGGATAGCCTTGCGCTACTCCTATATGCAGATTTAACACAAGTGTTTTATATAGTCTATTACACCTTCTACTATTACAACTTACTATGTGTTTCCTTTGAAAAGGGTAGTTTTAAGTCCCTTAAATTATTGGACATGTCGACTTTTAAGAGGAATGGGCACCGAGCGAGTTAGCGGTGAGGTTAGGAGCACACAGCTCTGAGCTTGCATTCGCGAAGTACTTATTTCGAACCCGGTTGTCGGCGGCCCTGAAGAAGGTTTTCCGTGATTTTCCATTTTTACACCAGGTGAATGCTGTGGCTGTACCTTAATTAAGGCCAAGGCCACTTTCTTCCCACTTCTAGCCTTT
Source organism: Anabrus simplex (assembly GCF_040414725.1). Taxonomy (NCBI): domain Eukaryota; kingdom Metazoa; phylum Arthropoda; class Insecta; order Orthoptera; family Tettigoniidae; genus Anabrus; species Anabrus simplex. The sequence goes on from NC_090265.1 coordinate 209,547,502, forward strand.
TCCTGCCCCATCGCGTCACAAAACCTATCTGTGTCGGTGCGACGTAACGCCAATTGTAGAAAAATAACTTATGCATGGGTTAGAATACGGTCAGTGAGTTACTATCAATTTTATGTATCTGGAATTGAAAATATGAACGTGACTGAGGTATTAACAATGTTATAAACATTATTGCCGATACGGCCAGTGCCTATGATGAATAGTGTGACAGTGTTATTCATCGGATTTTTCAGTGTATCCATTTCACTGGCAGATAGGTATGTAACAGCACAATCTGATTCGGTGAGTAAAACAACTCATTTCCCTCGTACCCATCTTCAGTGGCACCTAGGCAATCTAGGGAACAGATGGCGATGAATCTATTGAGGATCCAACCAACCTTCTGGATGAGGACTTAATGCACACAAATAGTCTACATATCTTAATCGTCTGTTTTCTCCGTACTCACGTCCGACTCATTGGCTGAACGGTCAGCGTACTGGCCTTCGGTTCAGAGGGTCCCGGGTTCGATTCCCGGCCGGGTCAGGGATTTTAACCTTAATTGGTTAATTCCAATTGCACGGGGGCTGGGTGTATGTGTTGTCTTCATCATCATTTAATCCCCATCACGACGCGCAGGTCACCCACGGGTGTCAAATAGAAAGACCTGCACCTGGCGAGCCGAACCCGTCCTGGGATATCCCGGCACTAAAAGCCATACGACATTTCATTTTTTTTTCCGTACTCACGCCATGAAATGATCAGTAAATGTAAACTTCAAGTATTTGGGGACGTGGTAAGAATAGTTGTGATCTGGGTATCGTAAGACGGACATGAATTGTGGGCCACAGTGGCTGCAGTGAGATAAGCTGGCTATCGCAGTGGTCAAACCACTTGGTTGCAAAAATTAGTTTCCTGAAATAAAATCTCTGCCAAGACAAGTGGAATTTTAAACAGGATCATTAAATAATCACAGAAATGCCACCCAGTCGTGAAAACACTTACATTTAAGAAGAGAAGAATTTCGAACTGCGAATACCATGTGCATCAAAGTACAGTATAAGCTTACCGTTTCATCCATTATTTATCACAGGGTATTAAGTGGAAGGTGAATCACACAGGGACATGCACACGCAATTTAAATTGAGGAAAATGTAGTTAGATACGCTACATATTTGTACTGAGACGGAGAAAATCATTAGGTTTGCATTTATGTAAAATAATAATTCACCACTTTATGGTTCGTATTTATTTTAAGTTATTTTACTGGTGATAAATAATGCGCATAAAATGGCAAGGAACTGTAAGGAGCACAATTTATGAAATTAGAGGTCAGACAGGGTAATCGATAGAATAACTATGCGTATTATGCTGAACGGGATTCTCGCACAAAAAGTGATATTTTACAATAAGCTTCCCGACGAAATAAAACAATGCTCATGACGGGTCCATAATTTAAGAAAACATTAGTGCATTATTTACGTGAATTATGTTTTATTTACAAAATATAGTATATTTAGTCTCGTGTCTTTCCATGTCATTTGATTTATTTGACTCTGGACAGGTAGATAGGCCTACTGGGAATAAAGTGTGGTTTGAATTCAACCTCTGGAAAAGTTCTAAACTGCGTCTGTCTGCTTTGAGGATTCCATAAAATCTGTAAAAATAACAATCAAAGACAACTATAACTCTTCTTCAGCAATACGAAGAGAGAATAGTATTATTATACAGGGTGGTGGTAAACAGCGTGAACCGGGTATAGAGCGGCAAAGGTTTGGTCGTACTGAAAAGCAATTACAAATAATAATTCGATATCTCGCGCCTTTGTCATTTCATCAGCTGCTGTACTTAGCCAATTACATCGCTTCGCGGATGAAATCAAATGGTCTTGGTGAGTCGGTATTCTAAATGTGAACGTGGCTTGTGACACACGGACCCCCGAGCTGATAGGATCGAACCACAGCAAGTACGCTACGGTAATACCGACTGAAACGCACGGTGTGTTTGATACTGATTTCTCGGTATTACTCTCAAATCTGTCTTAAGTCACGTGCAGATTTAGCAAATAATAATGGTATTTGCTTTACGCCCCACTGACTACTTTTACGGTTTTCGGAGACGCCGAGGTGCCAGAATTTAGTCCCGCAGGAGTTCTATTACGTGGCAGTAAATCTACAACACGTGTGTGACGTATTTAAGCACCTTCAAATACCACCGGACTGAGCCAGGATCGAACCTGCCAAGTCTGAGCCGCTCAGCCCGATACACATTTAGAAACTTCTTCTTTTCCTCCCCCTTTTCCCACACCTGTGGGCTCGCGGGTGTGAACTGCGTCGCAATGTGGATTTAGTTCTGTTTTACGACCAGATACCCTTCCTGACGTCAACCCTATATAGAGGGATGTAATCACTATTGCGTGTTTCTGTGGTGGTTGGTAGTATGGTATGTTGTCTGAATATGATGACGAGAGTGTTGGGACGGACACATACACTAGTCCCCGGAGCAGAAGAATTACTCAGAAGCGATTAAAATCCCTGACGCGACCAGGAATCGAACCTGGGACCCTCTGAACCGAAAGCTAGTACGCTGACCATTCAGCCAACGGGTCGGGCGCACAGATTTACAAACATCGCCTCATAAAACCCATGCGAATTCACCCACGAAGCTATCTGAGTGCCTAACTTCATTAGCTAATAAAATATAAACGCCACGTGTTGTGGAATTTTTTTCAAATTATTTATCAGTATGTATGTTCAGTATACCAACGGCCGTAGCCGTGTTGATACATCGGATCCCGTGAGATCTCCGAAGTTAAGCAACATTGGGCGTGGTCAGGAGTTGGATGGGTTGCAACACGCTGTTCGTGTGGGGTAAGGGAATGGAGGAGCGGAAAGGAACTGGCCACGCTACCGTACGTAAACTCCGGTTCAGGAACACCTCTGCGGAGGTTCGGACCTGCCTTCGGTCAGAATAACCCTTACCTTACCTTATCAGTATAACCAACCCTCTAATGCACATAGCCTATACCCGGTTCACGTGTTTTACGACCACTCTGTATAGGAGTAAAGTTTCATAAGGAAATGATTATTCTTTAAAACTATCACTAGAATATGAAAGCCTGGAATATATATCCACATACAGCAGGTGATGGTGCTGATTATTATTTTGAAGGGAAGTACAACTGGGCAACCATACTTTATTGTCTACATACAGTAAGATTGGCTAGGCCTACGTATCTAGTACAATCACTGGTTTTCATTCGCTGAGTGACGTACCATATTAAACGCACTCTTCACCGTTATGCCGCACTAGCCTATAGATAGGCTAATTACCCCGTGGTGAAAGAAAAGGTTGTGAGTTCATAAATCATTGCTACTTTTACCTTGTCTTCAAATATTATCAGCTAGGCCTTTAACTAACTGTGATATTCGTTGCTCCGTGTAGGTAACAATTCGTTCTTCGCAGCAAGGACATTAGACAATGTTCCTGATAAATACCCGTTTTAGGAGAAAATAACACAATTATTGTACCGCAAGAGTTCTTTCATGAACTGAAAGCGAACGACATGGATCTGTTACAGGTATGTAGATATACTTAAATGCCTCCGACCTCAGCCTCGAACCAACTATCTAGACTAAGAAACAGAAGGACACGGCAAACCGCTTGGGCCATTGAGGATCGGCAATAAATGTAAAATTGTTGCAAATATACATTCCGCTGTAACCTTTACGCCGTAAGCAACTTGATGAACATAGGCCTACTATGGGTGAATGCTTTCTTTGGATGCGTGTGCCGATAAACTGAAAGCAATCATTGAATGAAGATAAATAGAAACTGAGACGAAGATAATTCGTAAAAATTACAGCTTTTTTGGCATTTTACCTACGAAAGAATATGAGAAGAAAATAGCCACATACAAAAAAATAATTATAGAAGGAGGGGGAAGGAACGAAATAACTCGTACGGAGGGAGCGTTCGCTGAGCCGGGAGTTCTACTGCTGTCTGGCCGCCATCCTGTGCGCGGGTTGCCGTGGAATAGCGTACAAATCACCATACATATCTTCAAGGCTTCATTATTGCTTTCAGGAACAGAATAACTTTTAAACCACCCTTGCTTGGATTATTCACTCTTTGTGTCGTCCGTCCATGCCCATACTGGATCCTCGCCAGCTGTGAACTATTCTTTTTGCTAGTAGTAGGCCCTATAACGTGGCATCAACACGTCGAAAAGTTTCAGTGACGCAAGTATGGTAAAGGGCTAGGACTGTGAAGGTACAGTCCCAGCATTCTCCTGGTTTGAAAATGGCAAGCCACAAAAAACCATGTTCAGGGCTGCCGCCCTTGGAATTGGAACCCACCATCTTAAAAATGAAAGCTCACAGCTACGCTGCTCTAACCACGCGGTCAACACGCTCGGTGACCACAATATTGATTTTAAGATAAACAGCGTAGGAGGTAGGAAGGCAACTGTTAAGTGCTGATTTTTTAATGGCTATAATGAAAGTTCAGCCTTGGGGCCCATACCCCTTTATGGAAGAGTTCGAAAATATTTTCGGTATCAACAACTATAACAGCGGAAATAGTGTGTACGACTACAAACAGGCGTATGCTGATAGAGAAAATAGCTTAGGGTGAATTAGACTAGCCTATAAAATGAATCTAACAAAACGTACCAATGCGCTGAAACTTGGCTTGACTACATAAATAAATGACAAATTTCCCTATTAAATAGAGTTATTTTTCACCTTTCAGGTAACAACCATTACTCACAGAGTGTCATTCATTTTCTCCAAGAAACAAATGAACTACCCCAATGAAAAAAAAATACAGCTTTGTTGAAGGAGGGACACTTTGAAATCTAAAGTTATAGGTATGAAACGAAATGCTAAATTACGTTATCCGTGGTTTCCGATTATCCTTACAGAAGCTCACAAGGTATATAATTATTTCGTATAATACAGTACATAGGAATCTTCCGTGGCTCAGGCAGCAGCACGCCGGTCTCTCTCCGCTGGGTTCCGTGGTTCAAATATAGGTCACTTCATATGAGTTTTGTGCTGGACAAAGCGGAAACAGGACAGACTTTTCTCCGGGTACCTCAGTTTCCCCATCAACATTCCTTTCAGAAAAACTCTCCAATATGATTTCATTTCTGTTAGTCATTACACATTGCCCCAGAGGGGTGTGACAGGCTTCGGCAGCCGGCACAATTTATATCCTCGCCGCTAAATGGGGCTAAATTCATTCCATCCCTGACCCGGTCGAATGACCGGAAATGGGCTGTGAATTTTCATTTTAAATACAGTGCATAGGTATGTAGGGTTGTCGAAGAATAGATGCATATCTATGTGAGTCAGTAGCCTATCTTATATCTAATCTCCAGCTATATGTACTGCCTGATGATATTGAACATCCCAGAATATACAGTATTATATGTGCTCCCTGTTTGAAGTAAGTAGACAAATATTTTTATAACAATATCCCACCCAGCGAGTTGGCTACGCCTTACGAAGCGTGTAGGCGTGTAGATGTTAGCTTTCGTTCGGGAGATAGTGGCTTCGAACCCCACTGTCGACAGCCCTGAAAATGGTCTTCCGTGATTTACAATATTCACACCCGGAAAATGCTGTGGAGGTACCCTTAATTAAGATCACCTTCAGTTTATTCCGAGTGCAAAACTTGTCCCACTCTATCGTCGCCGTAAGACCTACAAAATATGACTCGCTGCGACGTAAAACAATAGCCCTACGAATAACATATTAGCAGGCTACCCCAGAACTTCATATAAAGTATTATCCAGTAAATTACCATGAATGAAGATCGTAAATACCTTGCACAGTATAGCTACAGAACCGAGATTTGAATGTCACATTTCCAAAAAGTGCAACTTATGAATTCTGTTAAGGATAAAACATCACTCGTTTTTTAGATTACTTTTCTACAAGTGGGAATCAATGTTTTCATCTTTATATTGTCTGGTGTCGATTTATTGTATAACTAGCAAATATATCCGTGCTTCGCTACGGTATTCTACATTGTATACGGATATCGAAAGAAATTACTGTACATACAGTGAAGAAGATTTTTTAAAATTGCATGTCCCTTAGCGTTACCCGAGTTACAGCATGGACAGGTCCCCATACGTTGTTTCCAAAGTAAAGTGTGAGTAGCGAAGTTGTGATGATAACGGCAGGCTCACTTGCCTACTGCCATTCATTGTCGAGGTGGGATGTTTACATTATAGAATAATGGCAGGCCTCATTGCCTACTGCGTAGTCACAATAGATTTGGGGATTTACCGTTACAATGGCAGCCCCCTTTCCTACTTCCAGACGGATTACAGTTGAGGAGAGTTTATTATATAACGGCAGGCAACTTCCCTACTGCCAGTCAAAATTGAGTTGTGCTGTTATCATAATGACAGGTCCTTTTTCCTACTGCCAGCCAGCCTACTGCCAGTCACACCGAGTTCGTGAATTTCCATTAAAATAGTAGGCCACTATACCTAATACCAGACACATTTTAGATGGGTACATTTGTTTATAATGGCGGGCATCCTTGCCTACAGCCAAACACAATCGGGGAGGGAAGTTTTGAAGAATATTGCATGCTCCCTTGCCTTCTGCAAGCCAATTCGAGAAGAGAATGATTCATTACAATGGTAGTCCCTCCTTACTAATGCCAGTTACACAGAAGTTGGAGAAGGACCCCATTCCTACTGCCACTCAAAGTCGATGTGGAAAGTAGGCTACTGATTACAATAGCAGATACATCCTTTGTCGATCGCTACAAATCGACATCAATGAATATATTGACATACGAAAGTATATGCATGTTTACAATATTGCAGACCTTCATTTACAGATAAACTGCTGCTAAACGGTACGTCATATCTACAAACAGATTGTACCATAAAACGCCGTATTTAGCGGTTTAAATGGCTGGTCCTATGATATTTCCTTGTGTCTTATAGCTTGTATTCGTGGGTCAGACTGGTTTAGAAACGTTGAATAGGATGAAATTTGGGTAACATTTTGTCACAGCGCATTACTTTTCGGATGATTATGTGATAGCTACAAACATAGAATTTGTCTCACATATGGCTACTGGGTGGGCCAATTTTCGTGTAGAATTTTATGATTCTATATTTACTGTAAGTGATTCAAAGTATGAATCATGTGTGTAAAATTTGCAAAACTTACCTACAGTCGAGAAATAGAGACAAATCTAACGTAAAAGAGATATAGGTAGGCCCCTACGACAAAAAATATAGGACCAAAGTTGTAGAACACACCAAATTGAACTGAGATTGTGCCATCCGTTTTGTGATAGGACTTGCCGTTTAGCTACAAAATAACTTGAAACGAAGGTCTGCCCCGTCAATAAAATTGCCTCCATGTTTCGATATTTTTTGGGGATAAAATGTGAAAAATTTTAAGATCATGGATTTCGGTTACAGGCTAAAACGTATAATGTTACCAAATTTCAATTTTCTAGCTCGTCTGGCGGATTTGTGCGCCATCTTGATTTTGGGGAAAGGGTTAAAAATTAGGAATTTCAGGAAAGTAAAGCTACAAAATATGCAGATGGTCAGTATTACTCCTCAAACGAATAGCTATACGAAAATTTTGCAAAAATAGTCATTGTACAGACACATGGACGTTACTATTTTATTTATAGGTCTATAGATAAACTAGCTGATGTACCGTGCTTCGCTACGGGATTCTCAGAAAGACTGACTTTCTGGTTTTCCTAACTGAAGTCAACATAGCTCATTACAGACGCGTCAGTAGGAAAGTGGCGATTAAAAGCAATGTTATCATATTTAAAAAAACAATCAAATGAATAACCGCACAATTTCTCGCTTTTAACGAACAGTAGGGCCTACTAAGGTGCCGATCTAACACTCCAAATTTTCAGAGCTGGAATGACCAGGCCGCAGACAGCCATAAGTACTCCTCTGCCAATATTCCGTAAAATGTGCACACTGCTCATTCCAGTCAGTGCCTCAGGGTAGGGATTGAATAGTTCTAATGCTATGATGAACCAGTATGTTCCGTAACACTAGTATCAGAAAATTTATGAACCAGAGGAACGGCATGCTAAAGAAGAAAGTTATCTAACTCCCCAACTACTTCCCGTCAATATTCAGGCAGACTGTTACACTCGATACGATCGGGCGAGATGGCCGTGTAGTTAGGGGCGTGCAGATGTGAGCTTGCATCCCGGAGATAGTGGATTCGAACCCTACTGTCGGTAGCCCTGAAGATGGTATTCCGTGGTTTCCCATTTTCACAGCAGGCAAATGATGGGACTGTACATTAATTAAGGCCAAGGCTGCTTCCTTCACACTCCCATCCCATCGTCGCCATAAGACCTATCTGTGTCGGTGCGACGTAGCCTAAAACAAATTCTAAAAAATAGACCTACCTGTGTCGGTGCGACGTAAGACAAATTAAAAACAGTACTCGATACGCAGCAGTAATCCTGGCAACAGAAGACACAAAGCACATCACCACAAACAATGGTCAGTGTAATGTTATTGTTGATCAATTTTATGAGCTTTCTATATTGTAGGCCTTCCGTTTTCTTTCGACTCTGTGATTTTAGGGCGTCTTATAAAAGTATTGATAGCATACACTGTGGTTTCTTATTCTCCGACTTTACATACTTTACATAGATAGGTAGTTTAAACATTTAGTTATCTAGTATTTATCGATACGACCACTAATAGGCCTAATTATATATTTGAGAATTAAATTTTAGGCCTTCCCCTGAACTATCGTTTTAGTGAGCATGAATACAATTATGTATGACCTTGATTATAGCGACTTATTCACTGACTTTTCATACCAATTTCCGTCGAGATACGATCACTAACAACATAAATATTTGATAATGAAATTTCAGGCCTTCCCCTAAACTACCATTTTACTCAGCATGAATAAAATTATTTATGACCTAGATTGTAGCGTCTTATTTCCCGACTTTGCATACCGATTTCCATTAAATTCTATTCAGCCGTTTCCTCATGATGCGTGTTCATACATACATACATACAAAAATACATACATACATACATACATACAGACAGACAGACAGACAGACAGGCAGGCAGGCAGACAGACAGACAGACAGAAAGAAAGACAGATAGTCAGTCGGACAGACAGGCAGGCAGGCAGACAGACAGAAATTACGGAAAATTAAAAAAGTGCATTTCCTTATTACTGTGGATATGACTGATACAGAAATACCATTCTTTTTAAATTCTGAGCAATTTACAGACAAAACTCTTATTTTATAAATAGATCTGTATATAGATAAGGAATCTGCTCCACGTACAACACGTTTTGGGCTATACACGCTGGACTTAGCCTGCAAAACCGACCGTTCATGCACATGAGAACAAGTTCTAGAAATGGATTTCCATCAAGGATGGTCGATTTCCAGCCAGCCCCGTGGTGTAGGGATAGCGTGCCTGCCTCTTACCCGGAGGCCCCGGGTTCGATTCCCGGCCAGGTCAGGGATTTTTACCTGGACCTGAGGGCTGGTTCGAGGTCCACTCAGCCTACGCGATTAGAATTGAGGAGCTATCTGACGGTGAGGTAGCGGCCCCGGTCTAGAAAGCCAAGAATAACGGCGGAGAGGATTCGTCGTGCTGACCACACGACACCTCGTAATCTGCAGGCCTTCGGGCTGAGCAGCGGTCGCTTTGTAGGCCAAGGCCTTTCAAGGGCTGTAGTGCCATGGGGTTTGGTTTGGTTTGGTTTGGTCGATTTCCAATCAGGTTCTTTTTGTGAATATTGTGGGAGAGTAAAATCATAGTTTCGGTTCCCTATAAAATCCCAATCAATTCCGGGAATTTGAAATAGTATGGACCTTAAAACCTATCTTTGGACAGGTGGATATTAAATATAATATAAAATTTGCTTGAACTATATTCAGTAGTTTTCAAGTTATAAGAAATACGCTTTACACGCCCCCGCTTTTGAATGAAGTCTGTTGGGACGTGTGGTGAAAAGCCGTCCGTTAATGACATCTCCCTTATTAATCCTCCTATCTAAATGATGCACATGATAAAAAAGTTTTAGAATTTGATTTTCATTCAGGATGGTAGATTTCTATTAATTTTGAATATGCTTATTTTGTGGGAGTTCATGGTTTAGGTTTGGGATAAACCCCCAGTACATTTAGGTATTCAGAAATAATATTGGCCTTAAAACCTACCCAAGGACAGGTGGATTCAAAATATCAAGTTTGGCAGAAATATATCCAGTAGTTTTTAAGTTATAAGAACTCAGATAAAGCAAACAAACAAACAGACACCAAAACTAAAAAATATTCAGACGGTCGTTATTACACCTGAAACGGATAACTGTACGGACATTAAGCCAAAGCAGTCAATGTACAGGCACACGGTCCTTACGATTTTATTTATATATATAAAATACATTTTATATAACTAGCTACCAATAAGAGATTCTTCGTCTCCTACAAATGTCTATTGATTTCTTTTTGCAGTTGGTCATGAGGTGCAATAGTTAAAGCGTTCACCTTATTATTTGTTTCCACTTACGGGTTCTTATATGAGAGACCTATTTCAGTATCATCATCATCATCATCATCATCATCATCATCATCATCATAACCGAGTACATCAACATCATAGGCGTTCACCCCCTGCTCGAAATGATGTGGGCGCCGGTGGACATTTCGTCGTCACATCGGCCGATCAGATGCTATATTCTCACACTATCAATACGGCACTTCTTCATGCCAGTATACAGTAGGCCTAACACTTGTATTAAAAGACCACTGAAGGCTTTAACAAGAAGTGCTATTTCAGAGGGGTAGTTTCATAACACAGGTAACGATTTTTACGCGTTTTCAAACACACAGAGTATGAAACTTCTCTCTCAAGGAAATATTGGCCCGATGCACATTTACTATGTAGTGCAATAATTCCTAGATCTATAGCCTCCTATAAAATACTAAAATGATGAGAGGTTTTCTGATCCAAGTTATAGGCTAAGTTACAGTAACAATTTCATGTAGTGGCTCTTTTTTTCAGGTGATATGACATTAATGTCTGTCTGATTACTATTCCTAGAGAAATGAGATCCTAAGTTTCAGAATATAGATTTAAGAACGGAGATGTAAATATCATGTGAGAAGTAACTCATGGACAGTCTAGAATACAGCCTATAATTTCATAACACTGACTTACAAATAAGTATCCTCCGTTTTGAAATATACAGACCATGATAGTCAGTTGCAAGCAGAAAATTCTCTACAGTGGAAATATTTTACATACAAAAATTTCACTATATTTTTATTTCTTTCGGATATTTGATACAAGAAAAAATAAATATAATTGTCCATTACTGTAACATTACAGTAATCAGTAGGCCTATAATGTCTAGTTGGATCTTTCGTATCAATCTTAATTCAGCTAGGTTATGTTAAAGGTAAGCGTTATCTGATTATTTTTTGGAACTTTAAACGTAGGCCTAAATGATCACTAATACGGCTGTAACATTCTGACCTGAAAAGCTTAAGCTTCTATCATGAAGTTTCGGCACCCACGTGATACAAGCCTATCCTTAAATCATCGTCTATTTCGTAACTTGTAAAAGAGAACACAGTAAAAGTTAATTGAAATGACGATTACGAAGATTGTAATGGTATGACAGATTTCATGTTATTATTAGACCTAGAGTTTATATGAGATTGTGAGACTATATTTTGTATAGTACGAAAATACTGACGGGAGCTACTCTCAATTCTTATGTAATATGTAGACTAGTTGAAATATATGAAGGAAGGAGCACTGTTATAAACAAATAAATAAATGCACCATGACATTGGCTATACACGATTGTAACTTTAGCTTTACAATCAAATTTTTAAGATTGACGATAGGCCTACTCATTTTTATCACTTTTTGACAGCGGAACTACTCAGAATCCTCCACTAGATTTTATACTATTTCCATTAAAATTAGGTCAAGCAACAATTCTTTTTCTGCTCCTTCTGATTATTATTATTATTATTATTATTATTATTATTATTATTATTATTATTATTATTATTATTATTATTATTATTATTATTAGGTACTGTTGTTGTTTGTAGGTAATAAATCAACTACCAATGAATTATTCAAAGAGCAAAGAACATTTTTATGATTTAAAAGTCTTGTAATATGTCAGTATTATTTTTATCAGTAGTTTTGACTTTGATGGAAGTTTCATGCTGTTATGTTCAGTCATTTTTTAGTTTTACAGCTTTTATCAATACATCACCTCTGCTAGGAACAATGCTAAAGGCATATCTGAAGCATTAAACCCATAAATCACTACTAATCCAAACTAAAGAGTAAGTTTCTAGTTTCCAACTTTGTTTTACTTGTAGGGTTTATCATGCGCCGACATGGCTCTGCGTATCGACCGGTAAACCAGACCTTCCATTGTTTAAACATTGATCCGTTGCAGAGTACATAACTCATACCTTCCCCTGCTGCATTGGAGCAAGCTAGAAGCCACGCCTACAGCTTTCCCACCAATAGTATAAGGGTTCGGTCGATACAGGAACATATACGCATGCGCACTCGACACCTTAATCATGGCCGCTGCATCTCAACCTGTCTTCCTGGGGCTGACCAACCAGAGCTGACTTCCCACCCGAACTCGCACTGTTGACTGAGGTCGAAAACAGAATTTTAAAATCTTGATACTATTTTTACCAACACCATATTCTCGAAATAGTTAATTCAGTTAGAAATAAGACTTAAAATCGTCCCGGTATAAATTCTGAATAGGCATTTTATTATTATGATTAACATTATTATAGGATTTATATAATAATAATAATAATAATAATAATAATAATAATAATAATAATAATAATAATAATAATAATAATAATAATAATAATGTACTCGCTTTCAGTCTTGTTAGACGACAGCCTGACAAGTACAGAATGCTTCATAGTATGTTCACAAATTACTAATTACAGTGATTAAAGTGTAGATCTATCTTAATTACACCAAGAAGGTGCAACTTAATCATAATATTAAATTTAAATGCAGACATTATAATAAACTTTTGGACTTTTGCGTTCTCATGAAGACAAGTTGAAATTCTTTACATTTCGCAGAAAACATTGTTCTGCGTCTTCAGAAGAAAATATCGCCTAAAAATTAAATGCACTTGATCTTCGGCAATAATTAATTAAATACGGGTTTCTATGTTTTTCTGTCAATAACTCCTTTCAAAATCTGGTCACACCAATGGACTCCTTCAAAAATAAATTAATATAATCACACAGGACTAAGCACATCTTTGTAGGAAATTACGTCATAAAGTTTGAACAGAATAAAGTACATAATCTCAACCTTTCTTTTCATTATTTGTCATGAAAATATAAATAGCCAGTCCATACAAAAATGAAATAATTAAAGTACAAATTGAATGAAACGGAACAAAATAATTTTAATCCGTTTTGAATTTCGTTTTGGTAAGTAGCCTACGTTGTTGTAGCCGCTTAGCACGAAGGGGTAAAATGAAACTGTGGTGACTGTAATCTGTGAAGTCCAATCAGTTTCAAATGTTTCTGGTAGAAACATGTACAGAAAATCCCACCTCACAAAGGTATTCAGTGGCGAACGGAATCAGAATGCTAATAGAATTTTAAGCATGCGCTTTACAATTATTGTTATGCATTTGCTAATAATAACACTTAAGCTTTAGCAACATACTTTAATTACTTAGCTGAAAGAATTCACCTCGAAATAGTGGTTTTACATGCTGATTCTCTCAAGAGATTTTTTACCTATATGACATGAAGTACCGAATGAATTATTTCCTGCCGTTCAGGAATTCACGATCTTGAGATCTGGAGGTCAACCCTCTGCCACTGATGCACACAGGAAGCTAGTAAAGGAATGATGCTTATGAAGATATCTTCAGGGGTAGAAGGAACAACAATGTATTTCAAAATAATTAACAATGTCAACGTGGGTGTTGACGATATAGGCTTACTCGTCGGTATTTGAGAAAAAAAATAGTATTGACTAGGCGGGCCCATATAACAGATTATGATTACTCGTCGGTACCAAAAATTACCTCGCATGTCTGACAGATAACCATAAATTATTAATTATACAAAAATACTCAAAACTTTAGGTCAATGAACAACAAACAAAATTTATACACATTACCAGGACCCATACAACTGTTAATAACGCTTGTTACGCACAAAATAAAATTTGAATGCTGAACTGTGTGGCTCAGACGGATGAGCGCTAGACTCCTGAAATAAATTTATTAATTAAATTAAATTAAATTATGCTTTCCTTCTGGGAACTTACGTTTTTGAAATAAACGCCAATGGCAGGCATTTGCACAAGTGGAGGTACATACTTCTCCTAGTGTACCGTCATTTCAGTGTCCTACAAAGGAGACTTGTAGTAGTATTCGCTCTAGTTGCCAGTACCTTAGAAAGGTGTGGCAATCCAACTGATGAGTCCACTGCCACACTGGGGAGAATCGCAGGTGGTTTCACGATTGGAAAGGCCTAGAGAGCTTGAATGTTCTTAAAATTTGCAGTCGATCAAACTAAAATATGGTTTCCTTCTGGGAATATTTTTTTTTACGAATTAATGAACTTATTTTATAACAAATAAATAAGCATAAAAATGTACGTGGGTAGTTCTACTGCTTTACAGTCAGTCCACGGCACAAATTACTATCTGAAAGCACGTGTTTGAAGATTCAGAACACTGGTAATTTAATATGTTCTTCTCTCTAGTGAGGAAAACCGGACAACTTAAGAACAGGACAACCTGTTGATAAATTCGGAGAAAAAGTTCTGTAATATATTGGCTCCAGTTGGGACCTGGAGGATACACAGTAATGTTGAGTATTAGAACTTTATCCGTAAAAAGAAACCAGGTGTATCTGCTGTAATCCGTAGGATATCTTTGAGATGGGTTTTGTGAAACGTTTGCTTGACACATTAAAGCCTACCGTAAATAGACAGCTGGATTATAAAGGACCTTGGGATGAACTTAGAATTCATTGAAGAGACCAGATAACTCGGGATCTCCCGTAAATAGGAGAATATGAAGCAAAAATAGACTTAAAATAGCTTATATATTACTTTGTTTAAATTTATGATGTTTTCAAGGTACCGGACAGAAGTGTCGACTAAGGAAACAAATCACAAGTGTGCCCAACATTAGGTCATCACTGTCAAAACTCTATTTACACTATCTTTTAGAAACTGTAGGCCTACGCGAACGCTTAACGAAAACATTTGGTCATACTCACTGTTAATCGTCAAGATTTATTAGTGCAACGCTGAGTATAGGAAACGGAAAGTAAGAGGTAAGTTGCAAATTAGCTATAAAGTGCTTATATATTTCTAAGCTCAAGGCATTCTCACATCTACGCAGGGCATTAGTCCTTAATTCTATTAAAAGTATGAATAATAATGTCAGTATACAACGTTATAAACGGTGTTGTCATCAATTAATTGCGTTTGTTACAGCAAATTTTCGAAACGAAAGACTTCCTTTGATAGCTGTCAAAGGACTGGGACAGGAATGATTTATTAAGAGAAATGTTGGATAGATTTCCAAATTCTTTGACAATCCTTTAAGAGAAGACTAGTTAAACAAATGATAGGGAATCTGCCTCATGGGAGAAAGCCCTAAATGCAGATTGATTGATTGATTGATTGATTGATTGATTGATTGATTGATTGATTGATTGATTGATTGATTGATTGAATGTGCCCACCGTTGATAATCTCCTTAGATTCTGAGGGTCTTATTCACTACAATGTCTGAACCTGGACCTTTCTCAGAAATCATAGACAACTGAGCGTATAGAATATTTGTAGCGGCGTTTTATAGGATAAAATCCATGATATAGGCATAGGCTACATTATGGGACATAGTGAAGAATATAAAATGGAAATTTGTACAAAGAATTCATAGTTGAGATTCGTGGAACTGGCGAGGACTGTATTGGTGGGATAGCCGTAATGGTGGTAATGGAGGAGATTTTGTCTTCAAGGGACAGAACAATGTTAAAGAGGTAGATATTCAACCCTTCGGAAAAGGACAAGACTCATGAAAGGTGGCAAATGAATAAATGACACCCTAAGTCAGTGATGCCAACCGCACCGTAATTATGACACACATAATTTAAAAGATTGTACCAATTAGCCAATTATGGTTAAAATTCCCGACCCTGCCGGGAATCGAACCCGGGACCCCTGTGACCACAGGCCAGCACGCTAACCATTTATCCATGTAGCTAGAGCTGAACAGTGGGAGAGTTCTTCAGTTTATTTGACAAATATATCCAACTTGCTTCCATTTACCATACTTTTCATTGTCGCGACCATTTGCAGTAACTTAATCGTACTGCGCATACATGCGCCAATTGTTCCTTCCGAGCAGTAAATATCGTCACTCTTCAGGCAAAGGGTCATATCTCAAAATGCTCTTCCTATCCATTATTTGGTTTATATTATACTGTAGGAGTGTCTAAATAAGTCGTGCAAATATAACTTACCTTTCTAGAGTGCGGTAAGGTAAGGTTCATTTTTCTTTACACGTAGGCCTAAGCATAGGAAAATGAACACAACGAAAACTGTTCTGATGGACCGCATACCCGTATGTAGCTCGGAGACGTGACCAGTCTTAAGGAAAATAATGGATACGAAGAGCACTGCGAGATATCTTTTGCCCGAACAGCGACTAGCCTATATATTCGCTGCTATGGAATTGAGTGAAGAAGAAAATAAACGGCCCGCAACAAAAAAAAAATGGAATTGATACAGCGTGGGTAAGTTACGAAATATAAACGCTAGAAAGATAGAATTTGTTGGACGTACGATCGTGACTTAAGTACCTGACTGCAACAATCAGAATGTTGAAAGTGGTTGTTCTCCTTGGAGGGGAAACTCATTGTCACACACTGTAGACTACAAGTCTGCCTTTATTTAATTTCATTTTTATCCTACCTTAAAATATCATAATTTAGGATTGTTGATACCGTAATGAGTGGTTGACGGGTTAATTACCATGCCCTAGGCTTAACAATCCTATTTCCATCAGGGAGGGAAGGACCTAGGGTTGATCAAGTGAAGTCCTACGCTCACCACTACAAGCCCAGCAGTTGAGAGCCAATCTGTGTTAGCACTTTGGGTGGATAATTTTAGCAGGTTTACTGTAATTTAATCTTCACACAACTCATTATGCTGTACTGAAATTTAGAGCTGATCTCTAATATAAAAGTTCCCTTAACATTGATGAACTCCAATCAGTACAAAGGAAATAAACACTGTACACAAATATTCTATCAGAGGAATGTTTTCTTTTAAAGAGAATCCTCTTCTTTAGACGCTATCCCACAGCAAGAAACCTGTTTGTGTAGACGTCCAACCTCTTACAAATAAGAACAAGACATAAAACAGTTACGACTTTTGTTCATGTCTCACTTGAAACTATGTGTAACAAAGAACCAACCTTTCCATTACCTTCTCTTATATAAATCGCGATAAAGAAGAGAAAGAAGCGAATCCTCAAGTATAAAAAAGGAGAAGCACATCCAACTCGTCTGTGACCTCGACCTGAGATTGCAATCAGTGGGTGCAAATCCTTCATTACTTCATCCACCGGCGAGTTCGGCCATTAAAGTGGCAGGCAAGATATTTACGATCGGTTTGTAAGTCAAATTAAGATAAGGCTAATTATAATAGGCCTGGCCAATTGTATGAAACGTGTCGGACGGATAGGTTAACTCACAAGCTAGATAATGTTTCTAAAGAAAAGACATAGAAAATAAAAGATTACCGGTATACACACATTCATGGTTGGCGGCCAGGACCACTTTGAAAGCTAATTTTAGGTTGAGTCAGTTTGTCGGCCCCGCCGACTGGTCTCTACGACTAGTATTTCCACAGGCGATAGAAGCAGAATATCCTGTCTCAGGAGAGATGTTCATGCTGCATCTCATTACCATTCGTTTTACTACCAACAGCGTCCGTACCAGGAAGTCGGGCGTTCATTTGAACAAATCAATGATAATAACAACTCTGAAGTCAACATATAGGCCTATCCCTGGATTTACTCCACCAACAATATTCCGCAACCACTCCTAGGAATACACGAAGCAACCTATACGTCCATAGCAGGTGAAGTTCCAATACTCGAACATGTCATGATTGGCCTACAGAATGTCCACATAAAAAACGACCACACCAGAAATAATGTTCTCTTCACACTGTGGCCCAAAGAGAAAAAAGTCCAGTAACCAAAATGCTCGTAAACTTTAATAATTTTCAAATTTCAAATTTAAAAACATGTAAGTTACACCAGGAATTGCACGCCTTCCGGCCAAAACAACGCCAATAATTTGATGTTGAACAAGCACTCATTGAAATGATATAACATGATTGAGACATCAAAGGATCCAAAAAGGGATAACATTAGTTTGTACAGGTTACATAAACTTACAGCAGTGGTTCATTTTCACCAACCAGTATAAATGACTTCTTCCTGTCTCCCGAAATTCTGAAGAGACTACTAAATAAATAAATAAATAAATAAATAAATAAATAAATAAATAAATAAATAAATAAATAAATAAATAAATAAATAAATAAATAAATAAATAAATAAATATATAAATAAATAAATAAATAAATAAATAATAAATAAATAAATAAATAAATAAATAAATAAATAAATAAATAAATAAATAAAATTTCAGGAAATTGAAATTGAAATTCCTTGCTTTCTATCTGCTTCACAGCAAAACTGCATTAATGTGAGCGCCTAGTCAACGTTAGCAAATGTTTTCTTTTTTATTTGGTAAGTCCACGCCATTTAAAGCTTGCGTTTTTATAAATTTAAGAAGAAAGTTAAGATATCGTCGCTGGAACGGTAAAAGGTTGTATCCCACAATACTCTTCCTATCCATTATTCTCCTTAAGACTGGTCACGCCTCCCAGCCACATATGGATACGCAGTCCATCAGAACAATGTCCGTTGTGTTCGTTTTCCTATGTCGATCATTAAACGAAAATGAACCTTATATGCATTGTACACTAGGAGTGCGTAAATACGTAATGCAAACGTGCATTCCTACAGTACGGTACTGTAAGGTTAATTTTCCTTTACACATGGGCATAGGAAATTGAACACAACAAAATTTGTTCTGACGGACTGCATATACATACGTGGCTGGGAGGCGTGGCCAGTCTTAAGGAGAATAATTGATAGGAAGAGCTTTGTGGAATACAACCTTTTACCGTTCCAGCGACGATATATTTTTGCTGATATTTCCTATAGTAATTAATCAAGTATGACAGTAATCCTATAGTGGTTTGTAACGTTAAATTTATGGGACAGGTTGCAAGAAATAAAATGGCAGACCTGACGGTTAGTTGAGCGTTCATCAGAGCTCAAAAAGTAGAGGTATTCCTCCTAGCAATATTTAATGCCATATGATCACGGAGCTATATTGCCTCATCAGGCACACGAAACATTCTAAGTCAAGTATGACAACAAACTTCAGAAAATGAACGTGGGTTCTTTACAACTTGCGAAAGTTTTAAAATAAATATAGAAAATCTTCAAAATGAATATTACGTAAATATTTTACTAACTGTAATAGCACTCACAGAGAGGCTGGCTGACTTGGGTTTTATTCCCCATCAGGAAGTCGAAAAATTTAAGGAACAAGATTTCCACTTCCGGAGGTGCATGTGGCCCTGAGGTTCACTCAACCTACACCAGAAATGAGTACCGGGCTAATTCCTTTTGGGAAAATGTGGCCGAGCATGGAGCTAACCAATCTACTTCCACTATGTGCCGATGTTAGGGATATTGGAAGCCTTTATCTTCCACCCTTCCAAGGGCCTTCATGGCTTGTACAGAGTTGAAATTGCTTTGCTTACAAATGCGCTCACAGAATAAGTCGTTAAATTTATTATGTAATATTGTTGTTGCAGAATTCCGAGGTCAATATTTCAGTTATTCTTAGAGATAGAAGAGCAAAGAGAATTTAATGAGGTGTCATTTTTACACGTATAGGCTAATACCGGATTTTAATGATGTGTAAATCATGTGTGTTTTATCAATATTATTGAGACAATCGTTAAAGTTATATTTTTTATTCCACAATGGAAGCAATAGGAACTGTTTTATGTCTCATTTGGTAATTCTACGCATTTAAAGCTTGCAAGTTTATAATTTTAAGGATTACGTTAAGGTAAATGAAAATAAATAAATCAATCAATAATACCGGATTTTAATGATGTGTAAATCATGTGTGTTGTTAACGATGTTATTGAGAAAATCATTAAAGTGTTATTTTTTTATTCCACAACGTAAACGATAGCAACTCTTTTCTTTATATTTTGGAACTATCACGCCATACAAAGCTTGAAAGTTTATACATTTAAGGAGAAAATAAATAAATAAATAAATAAATAAATAAATAAATAGACTACATTTCAGGAAGTTAAAAGATTTATAAGGGGCTGGCTGGCCGAGGCGGTTAACGCGTGCTCGGTCCGCCCGGAAGGACGTCGGTTCGAATCCCCGTCAGGAAGTCGTAAAATTTAAGAAACGAGATTTCCACTTCCGGAGGTGCATATGTTCCTGAGGTTCACTCAGCCTACACCAAAAATCAGTACCAGGTTAATTCCTGGGGGCAAATGCGGCCGGGGCGTAGAGCTAACCACTCTACCCCCATCACGTGCCGAGGTCAACAATGGTGGAAGCCTTTACCTTCCACTCCTCCAAGGGCCTTCATGGCCTGTATGGAGGTGACTTTGCTTTGCTTTGCAAAAGATTTATAATCCTTGCTTTCTATCTGCTTCACAGAAGAGCTTTAATGTGAGCGCCTGGTCAACGGTCAATAATTTTAGTTTCGGCATTTGAATAAATCTGCATTTTCAAATCTATGTGCCCGTAAATTATAAATGAATAGGAATACATTATTGTTATGGTGTAGTTGAGCCCACATTGGAAGCACGCAGGTAACTTATTCAACAACCGCTCAGCAGTGCAGTGCGTGTTCAACTGAAGTCCGCACATGAAGGGCTGCATAACTTCAGGCGCGAGTTTCGAAAACTGAACAAGTACATTTACGTCCAAATAATTACAGCATAAAGCAGTGCAGTTTTATGAACGTAGTTTAACTCCTGCTTTGTAAAAGAAATCATAGCGACTTTCAAAATGTTCTTTAAATGTGGGGAAGCCGGTCAAATTACATTTCATATAGCCTATACATTTTTTTAATGTTAATAAATAACTTAAATCCTAAGACGGTTAATATTGTAATCTACATGAATTATCCTTAAAATTATGAACAAATGAAGGTTCTATTTTAATGATAATTTAATCATACCAATTCTGTAAAATTTTTAGTCTCAGAAAAATATACCCCAATCAACATGAACGCTGAAGAAAAGACGAAGTTGATATTGCGCAGTGAATATTTCCAGTCTTTTTATTCTTCTAAGTAGGTCTACTTCAGATAGGCCTATATTATTTTACCGCATGATTTCACATGGAATATCCTGCAATGGATTTGCGCCAGAATTTTCCTTCATACAGATCGTGTAACTGATAACACCGATTTTGAGAATGGATTTGAGCCACTTCGTCTTGTCTTCAATTTTATTTTTCTGTTGTTGGAGAGAATGTTTAAGTAGATAATACTTCCATGTTTTGTTTACGTGCAAGTAGGGCCCACAGGCAGCGAAAGGTAGGCTTACGTGGTTAGCCGGAGGTTAGTTTTTAACTGAAGTCCGCACGTTAAGGGCTGCACAATTTCAAGCGCGAGTTTCAAAAACTGGACATAATTATACATTTGCTTCCAAACAATTGTAGGACGACACCCTACAGCTATTTGAACATGCATTGCATAGGATGTGATATTCCGTCCTATTTGATGGACTAAACAATAATCAACTTATAACGCACCACCAATGCATGTGGGTTATTTGACAGTCATTTAAATTCTTTGTTCTACCGTGTTGCTCTGATATCTTCACATTTCAGTCTGAGATTAATCTGCAAATCAATGGCATTCCCGATACTCCCATCAAAGGAAAACGTCCCAGAGACGAGAACGGATTGAAAACTCTAAATATTTCTTTGAATGTAGCTTCGACTATATGAATAGGCCTGTATGCTCCTTAGGTTGGATATTCAATTTTCAACCAACTTATACAAAGAATTTCGAATTTTATTGCCATTCCGATGACGATATGCACAATGTTTAACAACGATAATCATCTAAACCATGCGCAGAGCTGTAAAACAATGTTATTTCAAGATTTATTGCTCCTTAATTATTACTAAGCTATATAACAAAGGTGCGAATAGTTTTATCCAGTGCAAACGAAATATCAAAAGTGATAGTATGATATATTTTGATGTTTTAGGAGTAAATAAAGAAGGCCTGATATGATTTACTGGCAGCCTCCAGTCTGGATTTAATAGGTAGGACGGGAAGTTGTATCATCTAACTTGACAGCCAACAATGTCTGCGCAAGCGTCTTATTTCCCAGTTATAAAAGAGCTCCAATGTGAGAATAAATTTAGGGTAAGTCGCTAAAAGGCATCGTACCAACCAGGTTTGTGTCTCAGTTCCAGACCTCCGTCATGAACTCAGCAAAAGTTAACTCATGAAATGTGTCATGGAGATCGAGATAATACTGTCACAAGTGAACGTTGGTACAGAGGTTTTGATGGTATGGCATACAAACAAACGCTTTGGGAAGTCACCATTATTATGGGGTGGGACTGATGTCCCTGCAACCCAACATCATGATGTTCCTGTATTTCGTTTAGTCGTATCTGTCATCCTTAACATCCTGTCAAGAACCGTATTTCCTGCCAACATTGTTCCCAGGATCACTGGACACGTGAACCTCCCTATCATTTCAAGATTCCAGAATATGTGCGAGTCTTTACGGTATATTTCTCCGACAAAACGAAGACAAATACTTTTTCAGAACTTGTTCTCATACTAACCTAATCATAAACACTAAGTGAGCAAAACTCATGGAAAGACACTTAACGTGGTGTCAATGACGAGTTGCTCCTCCACGACCCCTCAAAACGGCAACAATACGGCGAGGCATCGACTCTACAAGGTATTGGAATCGCTCTGGAGGAATCTGTGCCCACGCATCTTGCACCGCTACCCACAGTTTGTCTTGTGTAGTTGGTGCGGTGTTCATGAAGTATACATCAGCATCGACAGCATCCCATATATGCCCGATTTGATTAAGATCGGGGGATCTGGAGGTCCAATCCACCGTAGAGCGGTGACATGGCGCATTGTGCTGTTGAAACATGGCATCACCATCAGAGCACTCTAGGGCCAGGAAGAGATGCAGTTGGTATGAACGAATGTCCACATAACGTGCACCTGACAGCGCTCCCTGCAGCCGGACAATAGGGCCTACTTGCAACTGTGAGAACGCCGCCCAGACCATAAATGAGCCACCTCCGCCTGGAGACAACCTTGTTGACAAACAGGCTCCAAGCTTCATGGGGCATACGTCACACTTTCACACGCCCATCAACTCGATACAACTGGAACCGAGATTCATCCGACCACACTTTCACACGCCGCCACTGTTCCATGGTCCATTGCGGATGTCGTCGAGGTGTTAGCAAAGGGACACGAGTTGGTCGTCGGCTGGTGAAGTCTATGCGGTGCAGTTGCCTCCTTACAGTCCTGGTAGAAACGGGTTCCTGACTTCCAGCATTCAACTGGGCGGTGATTTGACTCGCAGTAGCCCTTCGAGCGCCCAGTATGGTTATTTCGCTACGTCGCATCGACACAGATAAGTCTTATGGTGACGATGAGATAGGAAAGGCCTAGGAGTTGGAAGGAAGCGGCCGTGGCCTTAATTAAGGTACAGGCCAAGCATTTTCCTGGTGTGAAAATTAGAAAGCACGGAAAACTATCTTCAGGGCTGCCGACAGTGGGATTCGAACTCACTATCTCCCGGATGCAAGCTCACAGCCGCGCGTCTCTTACCGCACGGCCAACTCGCCCGGTCCAGTATGTTTCTGCGGAGGTGACGTTTGTCCATTCGTTAAACACCTGTGGTCTTCACGTGCGGCGGTTTACGCTGGTGCTAACATCCTCTCTGCGATAGTGAAGATCCACCTTCGACATTGCTGACCTAGGAAACCCGAATTCGCGTAATCTCCGCAATCCTATAACCATGCGCCGTGCGCCGATGATCATCCCACGTTCAAAGTCGGTATACTCGCGACGTGTTGTCGTCTTCACGACACTGGTGTCTGTGACAGATAGCTGTAACGCTCAGGGATCATACACG
Organism: Anabrus simplex; assembly: GCF_040414725.1. Lineage (NCBI taxonomy): Eukaryota > Metazoa > Arthropoda > Insecta > Orthoptera > Tettigoniidae > Anabrus > Anabrus simplex. Next base: position 209,571,874 of record NC_090265.1, read on the forward strand.
GTTCATTTTGTAAAGGAACACCCCTTTCCGTTACTTTTGGTCCTAACACTCACAGATTGGGACATCACTGGTCCCTAATCCAATTTCACATCCTTAATACCAGTGGCTACAGAGGATCCGTGAGAAAAGAAGTGTTTTTCTGTTATTCGCCTAGTCATCTGATTATAATTATCCCTTTCAGTGCCGACCGCTGACTTATCTGCATTGTACCTCCGCGAATATCAAAGAAGTCTATTCTTACGAAACGCACTTCCACAAGTAGACATTAACAGTAGCAGTTAAGTTATCAGTTTTAGGTGAATTTTAACCTCCTCTTTAAAAAAGAAAACAAAAAAACTATGGAATTCAAATTTATTTTTGATATTCTGAATCTAAAATACATCGAGAGAGTTTCGAATCTAAGGTACCTTGAGGACAAGCTACTGTGTTGATGACAGCACTCCTCGTCTGCATCACTAGATATTACTAGTTTGTGAGTCTTAATTTTCTTACACCCCACTGCCCACAAGCTCATTTCCGTCATGAAATGGTTAGCGCTGTTAGCTGCCATCCTATGTGATTTGGGTTCGATGCCCGGTACTTGCAGTAATTTAAGGAATTTAAGACTCGAAGGAGGGCTGATATGTGGTTATAAAGGGAAATGCACCGTATCTCCAATGGACTTGTGCCTAAAAATGCTGAGCCACTTCGTCATCGGGGCGAGGACACGAGTTACTGGCCTCAAGATCGGAAGAGATTCTTAACTTCGTTTTACTGATAATAGTTAACAGTACTGCGGGAATACGAAACGTTTCGCTGTATAGATATCGTTTGAATCGAACCACTCTACTTTGTCTTCTTAAGTCGGGAAAGGGAAGTGAAAATGTAAGGAGAATTCTTCGCTTTAATAATTAAAGAAGGACATTACTGCACAAATCAGAAAATGATAGCATTGACAGTATTGGCATTACGAATTTATCTATCCTTTAAAAAATATGTACAAGTGTCATACCTACACTCGTAAAAATGTCAGATAAACATCAGTGTGGGATATATGGAGTTTAATCATTAATTACGAGGTAAGTTTTGTAAGTTCAGACGAGTCCTAATTAATATAAACTGTTAGGGTTATGTTGATCCAGCATTATCCTTATTGAGATTAGTGCATTTTTACTATTTCCTTTATACTTTCTAACTGCATAATAGTCCACAATGAGGTGTATAGTTTACAGGAAATTGAATGATCCTCACTTTATGAACGTGATACGGAAGTGTATGTAGACTAATTGATGAACATCGTAAAATACTTTGCTATTCCTTTCTAAGTACACATTTTGTACAGATAATAGGTTATTTACAAGCTACATTTACAAGTTATACCACGACTACTGTACATTCGTTTATCCATGGGCAAATCGGTCACAGTAGTCGCTGCTTACACCCCGAGTGTGATTTCCGGTTCACTGGCAGTCAAGTTGCAGAATCAAATCTCAGCGCAGTCGAATAATACTTGCTATAAAAGTGCATTTAAAGCAGGTACGTCAGAACATTTACTAGAATATTAAAGATCTTAATTTGCTGCACTATTCCGTGCCTTAGGACCCATGGCAGCTAAAATGAATATCTATGGAAATATAGCATTATTATTATTATTATTATTATTATTATTATTATTATTATTATTATTATTATTATTATTATTATTATTATTATTATTTTCTATTCATAATGTAGGCTGCATATATTTTCCACATTTTCAGTGACATCGTGACATAGTGACCATTGTCGAAGTTCCCCTTCGCATAAGACAGGTAGCCAAAGTGCCGCTGATCAAACACTCTGAACTACAGCTTACTTTCGACTGAACAGCAAACAAAAATTCAGCCATGTCACAAAAAATATGTTTTTACACTAAATTCTTTAGGTGCAGATCAGCCACTCCCATCCACAACTCACTTTCAGTAGCGCAGTAAAGGAAATTCAACACCACTGTAGATAATTTTGTCCATGGAAGTTCTTTAGCTTGTCAGAGGTCAACGAAATCCTCGCAAACCGCCAACCCTCTCTGAGTTAGGCAAATTACCTCTTAATTTCATTATTTTCAATTATGTTGAAACAAATTCATGAAATTGCTCATTCAGCAAATAAACTAAGCCCCCTTACACAACTCTACGTGCAGCCATTACTAAACAATTATTTATTTCCATGAATTTTTCTTTATAAACGTCGTCACCATCTCCATCTCCTTCTACTCCTGCCCTTTACGGCAGATTAGGATAGCCTCCTAAGTAATCTGTATTTAGTGACATGATCCCATCTTGGAAGATATTTCATACACGCACTGATTCCTTCTTACACATTCATTTCTGAATGGGTATTAACGTAGGCTAACTCTTCGTTACGAATATCCCCATATACAAGATTGGTCGGGCCCAAGCATTTTGAAATTTCAAATAATTTTAGTACAAATAGGATATTCACAACATTTTATGAGAACATGATTCTCTCACTTTATTATGTAGCTCAGCTGGGTAATATAACAGGGCGATGGATGTGTTTTGATTCCCGAGAATCCCTGTACCTTGTTGGGGAAGGTCGGTTGAGATGGTAGTAAAGTACCACGATACGAATCTTTCATAACCAGGCAAACACTGCCTCACACTCGTTTAGACTGTGGCCAGCCATAAAGAAGTGAGACGCTCCTACCATATCGCGTGCACCTGCAGTGCGCCTGTCGCATTTTCTCTCAAGAGTTACGATAGCCGTACTTGACAATATATCTTGTCACCGTCGCTCATTTACAAGTTAAGGGCATCGTGGTCATCAAAACTTCGAACTTTTTCACGTAAAACTTGTCAGATAGCCTATTGCTGGATTTTTCAATTAGTTTTCCCATCCGGCCCCATCAAAAAAGTTACACTTACTGATTACAAGGATATATATTATATATTTACGTCTGGATTATATGTTTTACTTCCGCGTGTTCACTTGATAGCATTCACGTGGTATAATAAATGTAAATAAGCCCCAAAATAGTATTTAAACCAACTCAAGTTCCTTTACATCTGGGAATAAGTTTGGAACAAGCATCAAAACAAAACAAAAATTCAAACACAAACTTTCACTTTATAAGAAGAGGGCGCTTAATGTGTTTCACGGCGGAGATAGTTAAATGTTTTCAGCCATTAAAACAGTACTATAAAATTATATATATTTAACGTCCGAGCGAGTTGGCCGTGCGGTTAGAGGCGCGCAGTCGATAACATGCATCCGGAATATAGAGGGTTCGAAACACACTGTGGGCAGCCCTGAAGATGGTTTTCCGTGGTTTCCCATTTTCACACCGGGCTGTACATGAATTAAGGCCACGCCACTTTCTTCCCACTCCTATAGTATGCCTTTCCAATACCATCGTCGCCATTATACCTATCTGTGTCGGTGCGACGTAAAGCAAGTTAAAGACTTTTTAACACAAAATGTTGGTGGCTAAGTAGCATTTATAATAAAAATAATTAACGTACACAAGAAAAATTTCAATTTCTATAAAATATAGACTAATACCATGTCGTGAAGGAGAAAAACTTCATCCAGCTCTTTACCAGCTTGTAGAGTTCCGAGAATGGATGTTATATTCCCACGCTGTTGAGCAACGCTGATGCGCTAAATAAGGAAAATAGTAGATCGGGTATCGCCGGAAATACGAGCATTCCGTTGGCCAAACTCTTTGATACAGCTGAGGTCATCATTTCCCCATTTGCCACTGGCTTCAATGACTGCTGGAAGGAAGAAGAATTTGCCGAACAAATCATAGTATATTCGTTTGAAATTTTCCCTGCTCTTGGCTGCACTTCCAGCACTCATTCACGAAAGGGGCAGATTGGATTGGGCGAATGCGTTCGCACAGGTAAAATCCCCCAGGACAGATCTACCCCTTTTCCATGACACAAGTGGCACAACGTTTGGTCTTTTACCTTCTGTATGCCAGCAGACAGTGGGCTATAGTGTATAAGGAACTTCTGCTGAAACGAGATCCCGCAAGATGACATAATTTATAGTGGAGTGAAGGATGTGTCTGCCTTAACCATTCACACAGGAAAGGCCATTGTGGCCACGTCGATCAACGGAGACACCACAAGCTGAACATCGATGAGGTTCGTAGACGGCTGCTCCAAAATAAAGCCACACGATCTAAAAAACGGAGACCGAGGAGAAGATAATGTTTGGAGACATGCACCAGATTCAGGAGAATAAGCAGCGGAGAGCCAGGCTTTGTCCTGACTGCTGCAGAAGCGAGTGGACATGACTTACCCTATAAGAGGAGCATTCCAAGCAGCTTGAATACTTATTTTACCGATATCAGGGGGAATTATGCCGACTAAGCTTGACCACCGAATTATTTTGTCTAGGGGCCAGTCCTAGAGGTCTCGCGGTCCGATATTTATATAAGCTAGGCATATATCCCGTTTTTTGCAAAAGTGGAAGGAAGCGGTTGCATTCTGTCGAGAACAGGCTATCCAAACATCTGTGTAATTTAAGAAAATAAGTCATTGGAAATTAACTGAAATGGCTGACAGTGAGATTGAAATTTATTCCGAATCAATGTAAAAAGATTCTGTAGTCAGCTAAACTAGTTTGAACAATTTCAGATTTTGTTTCTTAATTAGCAAGACCTGTTTTCGAAGCCAAGTATCTGAATGCGGCTTCCATTTTGAAAATGAAAAATACACTCATGTTCTTAAAAACCAGAACACCTTGCAAGACTAGAGATAGAAGATTCATATTCACAGGACTGTGTAGTAGTATGTTCTACAGGAATGATTAGAACCATGTCAGCCGTCAGATTCAAGGCCCACATAGATATCTCGGCTCAACTCCACCGACTGGTAAAATGTGTCTGCGGCTCTCGTTGTCACTATAAACCGAAGGTAATGGATCATTGTGACTTAAGTAGACGTGTAAGTTGCCTCACAGACGTATGCGAGAACCATACCGTCAAATGAGTGAGTTTGAAAGTGAGCGCATTAATGGCATGACAGAACTGGATCCATCCATCCGGGATATTGCTGCTCGTGTGGGACGAAGTGTGTCGGCAGTGTGTACAGAATGGTTTACAGAAGGCTGTAGTATATAACACGACGAGATGGGTCTGGCCACTCCACCCATACCACCCCCGAGAAGATCGACACCTCATTCGAATGCATTGCTGGGACGATCTTCGTCCTCCTCGGCTATGGCGCATCAGTGGAACAGTGTAACACATCGTACACTATCAGGAGTGAAGTCCGTCGCCGTTTACAGCGGTCTGGGTTCGTCCACTTATCCGCCTCCCTTTGACTAATGTAAATAAACATGCTGTATGGTGTATGGAATGGCAGGAGACGGTGTTTCCGGACGAATCCAGGATCTGTTTGTTTGAAAATGATGGCCGCATTTTGGTTCGCCGCAGACAGGGGGAAAGGTATCCATTGACTGCATTCACACAAGACATACAGCGCCAACTCAAGGCCTTATGGTGTGGGGTGCTATTGGGTACAAACACAAATCACAGTTGGTGCGTATCCAGGGCGCTGTGACCAGTTTGATCTACGTGAGTGACATCCTGCGACCCGTTGCTATACCCTTTCTGCACGACACCGCAGATGCCATATTTAAGCAGGACAATGCGTGACCACATATTGATGCACGAACAGGTGCTTTCTTGTTGTCACAGAATGTCAGAGTGTTGCCCAGACCCGCCCGATCACCGGAATTGTCACCTGTCGAAAATATTTGGGATATGGTGAAATGACGGGTGCTGCGCTTTGATCCAATACCTACCACCAGATATGAACTGTGGAACCAGGTGAATGCAGCATGGATGGCTAAACACCAGGACGTTTTTCGCACCTTATACGCGTCGATGCCATCACGCATGGAGCAAGTTATCGGTGCCCATGGAGGACCCAGTGCCTACTAGGCAATAGGGCACATGCTGAACCTAGGTGACTGAATTGCTAATCATTTCTGTAGAACACACTAATGAATATGTCCCTTGAATATGAACTTCCTGTCTCTAGTTTTCAAGGTCTTCTGTTTTTATGACCGTGAGTGCATAATCTTTGGTTCTATATAAAGCAGTATGTAACAATTTTGTCACGGAGATAGTAAATTGTGGCACATTTCCCATGAAATGTGAAAATCCACAGAGGAAACTTGTAGGCTATACTATCGCGATAATACGATCTCTGTCCCAATGTCACATTCATATTCATTGTAGACTGTAATGCCGTTCAGCGTTCAGTCAGCTTGACTCCTTAAACGAATTAAGCATCTCCGCAGCCCGCTCTTTGCAAGTATTTACGAAGCCCCTTCTAAGATTACACGTATTACACAACAATAATTTCTAATTGAGTCTTACCATCGCCCTCCTATGTCTCCTAACCCACTCCGCCCACGGCTGAGTTCATTACTCTCCCAGGATTTCAGTCCTCCTCCAATTACCTCTTGTAACCCAGTAATCAAACTCGGCCAATGTACACAACTTCCTTTATTCCTTCCTCCTGGGGTGAAGAAGGCCTACATGCAAAATGGCCGCCGAAACTTGACTCTCTTGGTACTTGGGTCAGAAGTCAGTAGGCGTACGTGGCAACGTGCTCGTTTAAGAATATTACGCTGACAGTTAAGGGGCATATTTCCAGGACAACATTGTGGCACATCAGAATATCTTAAAATACACATCAACTAATAATAATAATAATAATAATAATAATAATAATAATAATAATAATAATAATAATAATAATAATAATAAGTAATATTATTATTATTATTATTATTATTATTATTAGTAGTAGTAGTAGTAGTAGTAGTAGTAGTAGTAGTAGTAGTAGTAGTAGTAGTAGTATTTAATGTGGCTGTTGATAGCCTGGTGCAACCTCTGTACAGCAGACCCTCCGACGGCATCTGCTGCTTATAGGAAACTGGCTGTTATTGTGGTGGAGGAAAGTGTTGTACGTAAATTGAAGGGAAGTTAGACAACAGCACAAACAACCCTTCCCCGAGCCAATTAAATTAAACGTTTAAAATTTCCGACTCGGCCTGAACCGATGCCCACTATGCTGACCATATGGAGTGAAGTGATATCAAATATATATCATTTACAGTACGTAGCGTTCCATGAAGGTGAACAGCGAAATTTGTTTCGAGATGAGTCCCTCCAGGCCTTTGCAATAAGTTATTGCAACAAGGGACCGAAAAGCTGCTTGTGAGCCAAGCTGTGGCTAAGCTCTCTGTGAGGGGTTCTGGTCTTGCAGTGGAGAGACGTAACGTGGTGGAACAAACGGACGCCGGGCTAGCAAATAAAGATAAAGCACCGGCCCGTAATGGACGCGCGCCGTAAAGTACAGGACGCTGAGCTGCATGCAACCAGCTCCTCCCGGATATGTTAGTCAGCGTCGGAAGAAGAGTTCTTAAAAGAAACTTACACAATAATGTCTTCTTTCGGGAACACGGAAGTATAAAGAACATGTAAAAATAGCAATCTGTGCTTGTGTAGAATAAATCGCAGCGCTTTGTTGTATTTTAGTCTCGAGGAGCATTCATTCGGTTGTTATTGCAATCGGAAGACTGTATAGAGATGGCTTGTAAATATACAGAAGAACTGAAAGAAACAGGCTTGCAGTTTTGTATGACTGATGATATAATTACATGTCGAGAGTTTCAGTTTAGAATGGAATCCGAACCACAGTGACACGTGACTTTTGGAACGTCTTTCAGATTGGGGTCAGGTATGTTCTGTGCTAAATCAATGTGAAGCATTTGATGTGCTCTCACACAAAATGTTATTCGGGCCTACAGTTAAAAAGTATATATAGCCTATATATAAGTTATACAGGAATGGTTTGTATATCGCCGCTGCGCGAGCAATACCCCGTACCTGAAAATGCTCTTCCTATCCATTATTTTCCGATTTGTCACGCCTCCAAACAGAACATTAGAACAATTTTCGTTATGTGCATTTTCCTATGCCAACACGTAAAGGGAAATGAACCTAAATACATTATACTGTAATTGGGCGATGGTCATAAGAGGGCCAATAGAGTGAATGTGTCAGATCAAACAGTGCGAAATCGGCTGCACGCCGGACTGATATGAAGAAGGCCTGTGATCAAAGCGCACCTTAAACTGCACTATTGGGCAGCTCATCTGAGAAGGGCATCAACTCATAGCTTATGGCATCATGGGTAGTGGAAACGTACGCTCTGTTCTAAAGAGGTAATCATAATCTTGCACCCATGCAATATGAGTATTAGAGTCTGGAGAGGATGCAGTAGGGATGGGACGAGCCCTTCAACACGGAGTGACATAAGAAGCAAGGGGATTTCGTCATATATCGTGGTACAATTATGTTTGGCCGACGTATGCCTCTAATTCCTATCCAGGGTAACATGACTGGACAACATTCTCCAGTCTGTAGTAACAGGATTTTCTTCCGCTATGAGAGAGAGCTTCACAGTAGTGAATGATCCGTTCGTGCCCATCGACGTAGAGCGGTCAATCAATTCCTCGAGACGCATCAACCATCCTAATTCTGTTAACATTCATCAATTGACTGAAGCTGCTATCCAAGATTCGGATAGTCTATCCCAAAACAGGTTGGATACTTTGGTGCTAAGTGGTTGAAGCATGCCTCAGCGCCCGAGGTAGCTACACTTGGTACTGATCTGTCACAAAATAAAAGAAAACCCCACATTACCAACTTCGTATTGTTGTTGTTGTTTTTTGCGTTTCTTTTGGTTTCCATAGCAGACTGCGTGTCGTTTTTCTTTTTCATACGGACGGTGCGCGAGCAATACCTAGTATCCCACAATGATCATCCTATCCATTACTTCCTTTAATACTGATCACGACTCCCAGCCACATATGCATATGCAGTCCATCAGAACACTGTTCGTTGCGTTCATTTTCCTCTGCAACAATGTGAAGGAAAATGAACCTTATTGTACCGTACTCTAGGAATGCATATGTTCATGAACTATCTACGCACTCCTACAGTATAATGCATTTAAGGTTAATTTTCCTTTACAAATAAGTACAGGAAAATGAACACAACGGTACGTTGTGATGGACTGCATATCGTCGTTGCCGGGACAAAACCTCCTATGAGTGATAATATTTTTGGAGATATACTGACCCGCAGCACATACATTATGAAGAGCGAGGATGCCTTGACCATATTCACACAATATTGCACCTTAGATAACAGAACCTTACCGGCCAAAGTTCTAAGTTAAAATATTTCACATAGGAGGTTTTGTCCCGGCAGCGACGATGTCCGTATTTATGTGGCTGGGTGGCGTGACCAGTCTTAAGGAGTATAACAGATCAGAAGAGCATTGTAGGATACGTGGTAAATGAAATGGCGTATGGCTTTTAGTGCCGAGAGTGTCTGAGGACAAGTTCGGCTCGCCAGATGCAGGTCTTTTGATTTGACTCCCGCAGGCGACCTGCGCCTCATGATGAGGATGAAATGATGATGAAGACGACACATATACCCAGCCCCCGTGCAGGCGAAATTAACCAATTAAGGTTAAAATTCCCGACCCTGCCGGGGATTCGAACCAGGGACCCCTGTGGTCAAAGGCCAGCACGCTAACCATTCAGCCATGGAAGGATACGAGGTATTCCTCGCGCACCGTCGATATACACTTTTAAACGTATATTGTGCGTCGCTAGCTCTACACACAACGAAGCAAAAAGTGCACTCAACCAGCATATCGTCGTTGCCGGGACGAAACCTCCTATGTGTTAATATGTTTGGAGATATACTGACCCACAGCACATACATTATGAAGAGCGAGAATGCCTTGACGTATGTCACACAATATTGGACCTAAGGTGACAGAACCTTACCGGCCAAAGTTCTAAGTTAAAATATTTCACATAGGAGGTTTTGTCCCAGCAACGACGATATTATACAAAACGTTCTTTGAGCACTGTAAAAGCCGGTGCCCATCCAACTTTTAATTTGAGACAATATGAAAGAAAGAATTGTGTAAACACATTACCTCATTATAAATTGTCTATGGTAGGCTATGAATAAATAAATAAATAAATAAATAAATAAATAAATAAATAAATAAATAAATAAATATAACGAATTAATTAAAACCGTCAAGAGTCCTTGATTGCTCATTATTTATCTCCCCCACTGACTGTTACCCTCATTAAGCTTAATAGTTATGATTTTCAGGATTTTTGTTCACATCTCTCTGTATTACCACAGCATACTTGAAAATAACTGAACACGTTTTACATAACCCTGATAGTATTTCTAAATACAACTGTTATTGAGTTATTTTACTTTCGCCTCAAATAGGATTTAAATTATCACGGAAGAGTGAAACGCATTTTTATTTGTTTAATATTTGACCTTTACTTCTTTGATTTTGGTTCTAGTATGCATAGTGAACCGTTTCGGTAAAGCATTATTTTCCATCAATGCCGACAGTAAAGAAATTTGCTATAATGAAATGAGATAATTCAATCACTATAAAAATCCTGTGATCAGTGGTGGTTATAGAAACAAATAAATTGCACTATTATTAATACAGAAGAACAGTGTACTTGTAATAAACGTGCAGGAGAATAATATACTTCAGACGCGAGAATAAATTCAGGATATTCGCGCCGTATTCCGAGCTACGCACCAGTCGTAAGCCCGCCAGCGCGCTGCACTTGTGGCCAAAGAAACAGCTCCGCCCACGACCGCTTCTCCGCGAATGGCGTCTTTTCACACTACATTCTATCCTATCTTTTTTTTATTGCGCACATTTTTCCCGTCCAGCCAGGTTTTAGAAGTAAATACCTAGTCGATTCCAGACCGAAGGGAAGAATCAGAGATCTATTACTTTACAAATTAAATGATCACCCTTCTTAAAACATAATTATTATAGGCCTAAGTAATTCTTGTTAAGGCAGGCAGAATATTTAAACCTAGAATATTTACACAATGTAATTTTACTTTTGTTCATAAATATCTTCTAAATCCACAACTAGTCTCGCAACAAATGTATGACGCCTAATTTGGAGTAGATTTAAAGTACTCTACAACATTTACCATAGTTAGCCTAAGTTATGTTAAGACCGGATAATTTCCCAAATATCTTTTTATTCCTTTCCCTGTTTTATTTTTAAAATCCTTAATTCCTAAAATTATAAGCTGTCCTTTGGTCCAAGGGATCCCAGGTTCGATTCCCGACCACGTTTCAATGGTTATTTTTTCTGGCCCGGGGGCTGGGTATGTATGTACCGTCTTAAGCAGTAGAATTCATGCTATGTAGGGCCCCATCCTCACAGACGCGTAGTTTGACCATGGTCGTCAACTTCAAAAACGTGCGCCAGGTCTCACCGAAGGCCATACATCATTATCATTAAATTATTATGATTATGTCCGACTCGTTAGCTGAACGGTCAGCGTCGTGGCCTTCATTTCAGAAGGTCCCGGGTTCGATTCCCGGCCGGATCGGGGATTTTAACCTTAATTGGTTAATTCCATTGGCACGGGGCTGGGTGTAGGCCTATGTGTTGTCTTCATCATCATTTCATCCTCATCACGACGCGCAGGTCGCCTACGGGAGTCAAATAGAAAGACCTGCACCTGGCGAGCCGAACCCGTCCTGGGATATCCCGGCACTAAAAGCCATACGACATTTCATTCATTTCATTATTATTATTATTATTATTATTATTATTATTATTATTATTATTATTATTATTATTATTATTATTATTATTATTAAAATTCATCATCATCATCATCATCTGTTTACCCTCCAGGTTCGGCTTTTCCCTCGGACTCAGCGAGGGATCCCACCTCTACCGCCTCAAGGGCAGTGTCCTGGAGCTTCAGACTCTTGGTCGGGGGATACAACTGGGGAGTATGACCAGTACCTCGCCCAGGCGTCCTCACCTGCTATAGTGAACAGGGGCCTTGTAGGGGGATGGGAAGATTGTAAGGGATAGACAAGGAAGAGGGAAGGAAGCGGCCGTGGCCTTAAGTTAGGTACCATCCCGGCATTCGCCTGGAGGTGAAGTGGGAAACCACGGAAAACCACTTCGAGGATGGCTGAGGTGGGAATCGAACCCACCTCTACTCAGTTGACCTCCCGAGGCTGAGTGGACCCCGTTCCAGCCCTCGTACCACTTTTCAAATTTCGTGGCAGAGCCGGGAATCGAACCCGGACCTCCGGGGGTGGCAGCTAATCACGCTAACCACTACACCACAGAGGCGGACATTATTAAAATTACAAAAGAAAACCTCCATTGGATTGCATTTGTGATAAATGTTATTTTTAGAAGACCTTTCCACATTCCACAGAACTTAACATATTGACTAAGGTTAAGTTATGAGTAGGTTCCCACCTTCCAATACTTATCAATTTCTATATAATAGGCTTATTAATTACATAATATAAACCATATAATCTCTAGTACATGTTTCGTTCCGATTATGGAACATCTTCAGCTAAAAAAAATTTTAGCTGAAGATGTTCCATAATCGGAACGAAACATGTACTAGAGATTATATGGTTTATATTATGTAATTAATAAGCCTATTATATAGAAATTGATAAGTATTGGAAGGTGGGAACCTACTCATAACTTAACCTTAGTTGTGCTGAGCCAATACGGAATAAATATGAGATTTATAAGCTTAACATATTGTTCAACGATTTACTCAACTTGAGTGTATGTAAAGTCAATCTTCAACGTTGATGATGTTTTAGAGATCGCCGACTCTGTTGTAGGCAACACAGAATCTGCTATTTTAAAGTAAAATGCATTAAGCCAGTTCTTCGAGATTGTTTTATGTTATCACACTACCCTACGTGATTTCTTTCCGCAATATTAACTCGTGATATCGATAAAGTCATGAGAGTCTCAAGAGAGAAATATCATTCTAGTAAAACACATTGAGTGACATTGTGTTTAACCAGATTTAATTGTGGTCTGAATAGTGACTTAGTTGGACTCAACATGTCTTCCCTGTAAACGTACCGAGCGAGTTGGTTGTGCTGTTAGAGTTGAATCTCTCCGTCCACAACGCTGAAGATGATTCTCTGTAGTTTCCAATTTTCACACCAGGCAAATCCTGGGGCTGTAACTTAATTAAGGCCACGGCCGCTACCTTCCCATTCCTAGCCCTATCCAATCCTTGGGTCGCAGAAAACCTTCTATTATTACGACGTTAAACCACCGCAACCACCTGTCAACGTTTATTATACTTTGCGACTTATTCGTATTATGAGCATCAGAAGTCCTTGTTGACTTAGTGCTGTGATAAGTTATAGACCTAGAAGGTATATTGTTTTCGTTTAAATCATTTTTGTCATTCTTGTTGTTGTTAGTTGTTGATACTTTTTCAAGTCTTTCGCATTCATTGGTAGAAAGCTAATTTTACAATGCAAAGCATCTTCAGAATAAGCTAACGAGCTTTGTCTTAACTGGCTAAGTGTTGTATGTAGTGAAACATGAAAGGTAAATTACATTAACTAATGTAATTTTCCCTGAAATTCCTACGGCAGGAAAAAACAAATCTGGTTAGGTCACCGACATTATTTGATAAACACGTTAGTTAAACTTGCTTAGCTACGAAAAATGCCTACTTTAACACTATTTTACTTAATATGATAAACCCACTGCATAATTTGAAAGTGAAATACTCTTATTCTGGGAGCAGATATTGGCTATTAAAGACCGTAGAATTTTCAGACTTCTGTAGGTGGATACAGAGTTTGTCTCGGCCCCACCGTGGTCGTGGTTCAACAGCTCTGCACTCCGGCCAGCCAAACGAGCAGAGGAGTTGTGGCCATAGCTCTACCGTGGCTCTACGCCTCTTCATTCGGGAGAGAGGACAGGGCTTGACCTCACGGCTGCCCCAAACCGTCGGCTGTCCTGAGAATTTTTCTGTGGATTTCGATTCTCCTACACTAAGGCAAATGTTGCAACAGTTCCTAGTATAGGCCATGGCTGCCAACTCCCTCACCTTCTCCCTGCATCTCCTTCACCGTACCAAATCTCCCGGCCTAACAGACGGCGTTACCGTCTAAGAGGCCCACCTCCCCCTTCAGGGGAGGAATAAAAACGTTTTAGTAGTAGTAGTAGACAGACTGTTTCTCAAATAATACAGAATAATACAAAAAATGACGCCTAGCAGATGATTAATGCTTGTTAGATAGGTAAACATAAAATACTACTACACTATTGATTGGATCATAGCTAAATCAGAAAGAAAGCAGAACTTCGAATTGGCCCCTACTTTAATGGTCCCTCCTTTTAATTCTACGGTATCTGGAGATATTTAGCTTTTTTGCACAAAGGAAGGGATAATATTGAAAATCAAGCATTTTATATATCAGAAATGAATTACAGTCTAACTTTATTTAAGATGAATACGGACATTTATCTCCTTAAAAATCAGCGTAGACTTAAACGTTCCCATTTCATCCAATTGTCTTCATCCTGTATTCTCAGTGGCAAGGAATTAAAATGATTATTAGTTTGTACCGTTATGCTATAAGGGCTATCAAATGAAGAGATGTTATAAATCGTCACCATTCACAACTACTAATTTTGTATGCGGAGTAGAGTAGGCCTACAGTGAATGGTAATTAATTTTGAATGGATGCCATTTAGTGTGAGAGTTCTCACAGTAAATGCTTCTTAATGATCCGTGTTTTAAATCCAGGGAACTCTTCACTTATGACGAAAGCATAGACTGATGATGATCTTATCCGCAAGCAATACGAGGTCATCAATCATTGATCATCAACGATCTACATTTATGGCTGTTGTAGAGGTTGTAGATTCCCTATCAATTGTATCCCTAGCATTTCGAAGAAATAATCGAATATTTCCTTTCATGAATTATTCCAATCATTTATCCCTCATCCTATGGACCTCAGTGAATATTTGCCACAATTTTTCTCCTTCGGTATCAACTTGATCTTAATTTTATGATCTTTCTGATTTTTTAAAGCTCCTTGAAGCTAGGTCTTGGGTTTATTTCAATTTAAGTGTAAATACGTTTCCATGGATCTTATTGTACCGTACATGGTACAAGAGTCAACCTCACGATCTAAGGGTTGATACCAAATGATAAATCAGTTGATTTTCGTCTCTTGCTTATTTAAATGAAAATGGGATAAATGAAAATATGTATTTAAAAATATGTCTAATGCTATTGAAAACAATGAAAATTGTTCTGATGGGTAGGAAGGGCATTGTGACATACGAGGCTTTGTTTCTTCAAAAACGATATCTGCATGCGCCTCCACTGTCTAAAATGTTAATTAAAACATATCAAGCCGAAAGAACATTTTCAAATCTATTTCATACACATTTAGCCATGGAGCCGGACATGTATGGCCATGACTATGCGACATAAAGAAGGCAATTTCATCAGAGGGGCCTCATCTCATCATACTCCAGAGAACTTCAGTTTCCACCTTTCGATACACACGTCTCTCGAAAGCGATTCGTTAGAGCCATATAAACGAATCGTTTTCAATTTGAGTTTCATTTTTCGAAACATATTTTGGACCATCTGACATTCCCAAAGAAAAATTTGACGACATTCGTTACTGAAATACACTTCGAAATGAAATCTCTAAGAGACCTCAAACATTCATAACCTAAAAGATAAATAAATAAATAAATAAATAAATAAATAAATAAATAAATAAATAAATAAATAAATAAATAAATAAATAAATAAATAAATAAATAAATAAATAAATTTCTAACCCTCATTGTCATGTGAAACCTTTGTATGCCATTGGGTTAAACTTCTAAACTGCAGAAATATGTACATGTTTAAATTGTTCCATTGAATTAAATTTAGTTTCATAACCACACACTGCCATTGATCTGCATTTAGGGCAGTCGCCCAGATTGAAGACTCCCTATCAGTTGTTTATATAGTCCTTTTTAAACAATTTCAAAGAATTTGGAAATGTATCAAATATCTCCCCTGGTAAATTATTTCAATCCATAACTCCTACTTCTAGAAACGAATATCTACCCCAATCTTTCCCCTTGAATTCCAACTTTATCTTCATACTGTGATCTTCCATAATTTTAAAATCACCCCTCATACTTACTCGTCTGCTAATGTCATTCCACCCCATGTGTCCTCTGACAGCGAGGAACATACCATCTGTACTTCAATTTAAGTTTAGATGAGTTTCCATGGATCGTATCGTACCGTACATGGTACGAGAGTCAACCTCACGATCTAAGTGTTGATACCAAATGATAAATCAGATCATTTTTCATCTCTTGTTAATTTGATGGGTGACTTTCTGTTAATAAGTTTTATAAAATTGAATTAAAGCCTACAGTATACTCTAGGAGTGCGTGAATATGTCACGCAAACATTCATTTCTACAGTACGATACCCTAAGGTCGTTTTCCTTTACACACCTGCATAGGAAATTGAAAGCAATGAAATTCTTCTGATGGACTGCATATCCATATGTGGCTGGGAGGGGTGACCAGTCTTAATGATAATGATGGGTAAGAAGGGCATTGTGACATACGAGGTTTTGTTTCTTCAACAACGATATCTGCATGAGCCTCGAATATCTACAATATCGTCGCTGGAAAGGTAAAAGGTTGTATTCCACAAAGCTCTTCCTATCAATTATTCTCCTTAAGACTGGTCACGCCTTACAGCCACGTATGGATATGCAGTCCATCAGTCAAATTTTGTTGTGTTCATTTTCCTATGCCCATGTATAAAGGAAAATGAACCTTACAGTACCGTACTGTAGGAATGTACGTTTGCATTTCGTATTTACGCACTCCTAGTGTACAATGCATGTAAGGCTCATTTTCGTTTAATCGTCGACATAAGAAAACGAACACAACGGACAGTGTTCTGATGGACTGCGTATCCATATGTGGCTGGGAGGCGTGGCCAGTCTTAAGGAGAATAATTGATAGGAAGAGCTTTGTGGAATACAACCTTTTACCTTTCCAGCGAAGATATTAATAAGAATACATGTCACGCTGAAAGAATATTAAAAAAATATCCAGGTATACCCTTACATATTGACATATATGGTAGTGATCTATTGCATTCTCAAAGAAAGAGCTTCTGTACGAAATTATATTTAAATTATATTAGTCTGTTTTTGGACCCACATTTCTGTGCGGGAATGGAAGTTGTATGGACTCAATATAACTGAAAGTAACAAGCGTGAACAGAGTGAAAACAATTACCAGTATCGCGTTCAAAAACGACGTTCGTTTAACTTAGTTTTTATTTTATTTGATGGTAAGCGATGTAGGAATAAACGAAACCACGGAGCGATTTGCAAATAGAGAATTTGGGACGTGCGTAGTTTATTCACAGAGAGATGCAAACTGATTTAATATATAACAATCTGTAATGAAGGTATAATGTATGTATGCATGTATGGAGACTTTGTACGAGTTAACTAAGAGTTTCCCGCTTCCTCCACCAGCAATTTCATAAATAACCCCTCGGATGTATATCCTCGTTGCCAGGACAAAACCTCCTATGTGATAATATTTTTGGAGATATACTGACCCGCAGCACATACATTATGAAGCGAGAATGCCTTGACAACGTTCACACAATATTGCACCTTAGATGACAGAACCTTACCGGCCAATGATCTAAGCTAAAATATTTCACATAGGAGGTTTTTCCCGGCATTGACGATTTGCAAAGTTTCGATGTAATGAACTGGACTGCTGTGGTACCAGAATGTAATATTACATCAATAGGCACTTAAAAATGCATCGAATAAAAATGGAATTACATTTGTTTTTTGTTTTATGTAGAGTTTAATAACTCGTTGAACTTATAACCGCATTTATGATATCGATTCCTTAACTTTGCAAGTCGTCTCTTTCAGTATCTTACTTTTGTTATGATAAATTATCAAGATTTGATCGCTTTAATATGGAAGTCAATAATAATCAACAATATTAAAATAAAATCCAGTTACTTTCGTAAACACAGCATCATGATAACGTACTTAATGTAGTGGTAGTGGAAAGGAACATTTTATGCCGTCAGTCCTTCAGCTGAAAGCACAGATCTGGCAATGGTTTCCATGTGGCATGTTTGGCAGTGTATGAAAGAAGTAGTATTTCGAACATGTGGGCCTGAAGGAGCTTATCATATGTACTGCAGTCGAGCGTGTGTGTGTTCGTCGTCTGTGACGGGGAAGACGTGATGAAACCGGCCACAGAATTAATGACTGGAGACAACAGATGTGCGGCGTGTCAAAACAGCCTTCCAGTCCTCACGTCTCAGCCACAGAGCTGATGAATTACAGTGATAGCAAGCCATTAACATTTCAGGAAGACTTGGCTTAAATGGGGAGGAGGCTTCAAGTCAGATTTTAATCTGAACCATTTGCAATAACATTCCCAACTATTTTGATTTCACCCCGAATCACTGAAATTAAACATCCACCGTTAAAACAACAGTCCTTCCAGGAATCGAACCCATGCCTACCTGAAACAACAATTAGCGTGCCACCATAGAGCCAAAGAGGCGGACTGTATTTGTAGTAAAGGAAAAGTATTTGATTTTTATCTTAGAGTGTAATAATACCTTTCCTCGTTGAATTCAGAGAGTTGTCCATTTTACAAATGAAGTTTTACTAGTTTTGAGGTTCATAATAGCTGTGTGTATAAATAAATATTTAACAGTAGGACATGATATACTGTACTTTTAAAATTTCAAATTCAAAATTTTCAGGAGGAAGATTTTCTATTGAACCCTTTTTTAATAACGTAAAACATCTCGCGACAGTCAATCCATGAGCAGTATTCGGATAAAGAGCGTTAACATCTGGACAACTGCAGCGTTAAGGACCAGCTTGATCACTTAGGCTCGCGCATATAATTTACGAGTGAAATTGAAAGCAGTTCTCCCAGTAATGTTTCTCGGTTCAAGTCCGGAACAATAACATTTTCAAAGATTATCTTGTAGCTTAGAGAATTGGAAAATGACATTTTACAGTAGATTTTTGTGTTTTGGACGACATTTAAAATTATAAATGTTTAAATGTTTTTAACATTTACAATAGATGAAATTAAATTATGGTTTCCTTCTAGGAATCTTATTTTTGATATAAAGGCCAAAGGCAGGCATTTAAACAAGTGTAGGCATATGCTTCCCCTAGTGCACCGTCACTGCATTGTCCTACATAAGAGGCGAAGGTCTACATGTATGCTGACGATACAGCTATCTCCTCTGTCTCTTGGCAACCACCTAGAGCACAAAATTACATCCAGGATGCCCTCTCCACCCTCGAACCATGGTTTCGGAAGTGGAGAATCAATGTAAATAAATGCAATGCAACGTTCTTTTCCAAACGCACTATGATTAACCCCCTCCCACTGGTCTTTTTCGGTGAAGTGATCCGGTGGAGAAATTCTTCTAAATACCTAGGTGTAATCCTAGACAGAGGACTTACTTTTAAAGATCACACCAGTTCGATTTCGGTCCAAGCGAACAAACGCTTATCCCAAATTATTCCCCTCATGAAAGCCGATCAAGGCCTAAATCTAGAAAACAGGCTCACGCTGTACAAGACATCCATCCGACCTATACTGGAGTATGCCAGTCCGGTCTGGGGAATGGCAGCCAAAACCCACCTGGATAAGGTGCAGCGCGTCCAAAACCGGGCGCTGCGTCTCATCTCTGGTGCACTATGGTTTGAACGTAATCATGACATCCACCAATCCCTTAGGATTGAGGAGATTAGAACCAGAATCAAGAAGACGTCCCGGAAATTCTATTCTGGGCTAATCAACAGGCCCAACCCAATCATCTCATCGCTGGGTAATTATGATACCGAAGGTTACCGCTATAAGCGTCCTAAGGCGATCTTAGATTAGTCGCCCCCCCAACAGTTCTGATTCCGTTTGTTAGCAGGTTCCGCCTACCCACCATCAATGCAGCTTCAGCTAAAGTGTTATGAGATAGCACCCAAGACCTCACTTAGGTCGGAGGGCTAAAATCCTCAACGGAACCCACTTGGATTCCGTCTGAGATTGGGGCATGGCGTCAACGGCGCTCTAGCGTCAGCGTCTTGGAAGGGTGTAGCAATCCAATTGATGAGCCCACTGCTACACTGCGACGAAACGCTGGTTATTTCACGATTGAAAAAGCTTAAATATTCCTACTTATTGAGAAATACATTTAATATATTTCACGAGTGAATGAAGCATTATTCTATATGTAAGAAGTACGAAATATTAGTGCTACAAATTAATAAGGACTGACTTAAGGTTCCTGTTAATTTGATTTACAGATGATTTAGGGCCTATCATTAATATTTATTGATCGAATTAGGTCATTGATTAAAAATTAAACCTCTATTATCTATGTTTAGGCAAAAAGAACATTTTCCGTTGCTTTTCATTAATTTTAGTTCAATTAATGCTTTTTTTTAGTATTGTTATATCTTGTGATACATCCCAGGTATACGCATCTGAGAGCCAATCACCTACAACAGGTAACGAAATACACACTGTTGAGAGGGACGGGCAGTTTATTGTTGTAATCAATATATTTTCTTCAAGACGGCTATGGTCAAAATCCCGGGTAGAGAATGTTTCAAACGGAAGTTAATGTCCCTGTGCTTTGTAATCACAAGCAGTGCACTAACCTACGTGAATGTTGATTAAATCGGGTTATATGGACGTTCACCAACTGTGTACCCACGTTGACTATCTGGAACTCGGGTTAGCTCCGACCTTATTCAATACTGCATCTAGAGATCACCTGGATGGGTGGTCAACGTGTGTTTGAATGACATAATATTTACCCACTGCATTTAAGATTCACTTTCCTTTACAGATGGGCATAGGAAAACGAAGCCAACGAAAACTGTTCTGATAGATTGCATGTTGCTGTGTGGCGTGACCAGTCTTAAGGGAAATAATGGATAGGAAGTGGTCTTAAGGGAAATAATGGATAGGAAGTGGTTTTGAAACAGGAGTGATGATATCTAAAGAACCACCTGCAGCTATGAAATGTACCTAACTTCACGTATGCCAGAAATGGTAAATATTAAAATATCGAGTGCCTCTAAATGTTTTAAGTCATCATTTTATTTATACTTGTTATAATTTTTACGAAATCATCACTATGGTATATGAGTGGTTCTGAACGGCAGTAAAATTTATTACAATTATATTCCAAGTTACTAAGAAATTTCACGAAAATTAAAAATATACAAATGAATTAAGCGTTAGATTTAAGTTCGAAATATGAGTGGTTCGAATGTATAAAGATTGACTTAAAAATTCAAGGAAACATTTAAGACGTTGTGAATTGGATTTTCGAATGATATACCATTGGCATTCATTGATCGAATTGTGTAATATATTTAGGAATTAAACCTTTCTAACCAAATTTTGCACAAAACGAACAAATTTCCTATGATTGTCTTGAATCGGTTAGTTCAGTGAACCAACTTTACAAGTCTTGTTACATCTTGTAATATATTCTAGAAAGCGTATCGCTTAACGGCATATTTTTATTAGTACGATGTCACATTTCGTATTATGACGGTGTCGCTGTTCTGCTGTTAGGCTTGATTCCTAGAAATGGTTACGTTCATCCACAGGATAACATTCCCTTTACGTATTTCTATGGTAATTTTGAAATTGTTCATTATTTGACATTCTTGGGTGTCTATCATTATCACGGGACAAAATGCTTTTCAATGATCTACCAAACACACCTCTAGGACAAACATTATCAAGCAGTTTCTTAGTCACAAAAGTACACGAAACTTATGACCAAAGATATCGTCGCTGCCGGGACAAAACCTCCTATGTGAAATATTTTAGCTTAGAACTTTGGCCGGTAAGGTTCTGTCATCCAAGGTGCAATATTGTGTGAATATTGTCAAGGCATTCTCGCTCTACATAATGTATGTGCTGCGGGTCAGTATATCTCCAAAAATATTATCACATAGGAGGTTTTGTCCCGGCAACGACGATATGCTAAGCTCAGATCTAAAATATAGTTATTAAGATAGTGTTATTCCTATTGGTTAAATGTTTGGACTTCTATAGCTAGCCCACAATGAATAAAAGTAGTTATTGTTTATTGAGTGGATAAAGAACTCATAAACCCTTTCCCTTCCGTCTAGTGTGTGCGCCTTAAGAGAACACGGTATAACGCCAAATTAAACACTCGAGAAACAGTGTAGAAAGCATTAAAGGGACATTAAAACGGTTTAATGCCAATTTCCACCACCTTTAAATATCATAAAAAGTGTGTCGTAGAAAACGATAGGGACTACTGGAGCGGGGAGTAGGGGGCAGGGGGTAGATGGAAGTGGGGGCTATATAAGACATAGGAGCAGGGTGCCAGGGTGTTTATTTTTACGATACTGTATAGAGACATCACGCAATGCTCCCACTACACGCAAGAAAATAAAGACAAAGAAAATATTATTTTTTCAGGAAGAAGGACTATTATAAGTGTATGTGGATCCGAAATGATGTAAGAGAGAGAAGAAGCAAATGTTTTGTCATAAATCAGGTTTAAAGTGTCGAGGGGACACTAATATTTAACTTTAATGGGCAGTGAATACAAAGTTAATGGCTTTATGATAGCTGTTCGGGTTGGTCGGTCATTGATGGGCCCTCGCAGCTGTGACGTCACGATGATGCTTACAACATGTTGCTGTAAAACCGCGTCTCTGGGTGCTACTGCACGCTTCGCTAACACCTCAATAGCAAAACATTGTACAGTGTACATCGATACGGTTATTTCACGGGCAATAACGACCAGATTCGCCACGATCCCATAAACAGTCTCCTAAGAATATTAAAATTGTACGGTCATCCTCGAGAGGTTATGACGTCCGACACTTCGGAACAATTTCACGCATTCTGAAGGTACTTTTATTGCTGTACAAGACGTCCAACAGTTCTCTGTTTATAATCAAACACTTCCTTGTGTATCCTACGAAGGCATTTAAAATGTAACTTCTCCATGCTGTTGTAGTACGAGTAATTAGGTGGCTCTATCAGACTCTCAGCAAGAATGGCGACTAATTGATAGCTTGAATTTATCTAATAATCTCAGTTGTCCAAACAACGGATATGGTAAGAAACCTAGATCCTTCTAAGCCCAAATCAATTCTATTGGTTATGTATATGTATAGAAGAAGTCTGTGTTTTTTGGACCGCTATGAAATAATGTAGGAGCCACATAGGCCTATTTAGAACACTTGTCTCCCCTTTCCCCAGATATATTCAGCAAGTTGTTTGATGGTAATTTTCATCCTGTTCTAATTCCAAGGTCAAGGGAGAAGAAAAGCCGGGATCTGTAGTTCAGGTGGTAGAGTGCTGGCCTTCTGAGCTCAAGTTGGTGGGTTCGATTGTGGCTCAGTTCGGTGATATTCGAAAGTGCTTAAATACGTCACCCAAGTGTCGCTTGATTTACACGTACGTTAAAGAACTCCTGCGGGACAAAGTTCGAGTAACGCGGCGTCTCCGAAAACCGTAAAAGTAGTTAGTGAGAAGTAAAATTAGTATCATGATTAAAAATAAGAAAAGGCGCGTATTGCTCACTTACCTTAAAATTCATTGCAATTGTGTGCTGTAAAGTTGCTATTGATAACACAACGGTGTTTCATACATTAAATAAGTACTAAACAATTAAAATATGTTCAGCTGAGTTACAATGGCCAATTTAATTTAGTTTCTATATTATTTGTACATAATTATTAATTAATTTGGACTGCTCGAGATTGTTGTTTTGGGTTTAAAATATTTTCTTGTTGAATTCGCGTCCACTTTAACCTTCATTCCAATTGGTTTATAATTCGGGCTTTTAAATTCCAAATGAAGTCCATACCTTAGAACGTTCAGTGGGTTTAGAACAAAAAGTATTTGTGAGTAATTACATGTATATTTTACGTTTGGTACAGATGACGTAATTTGAGGTATGAAGGAAAATAGAATCGAATTTGAAGCTATATTTTCCCTAATTTCCGGTGGGTATGGTAGAAAAAGATTGTCCAGAAATCGAAGAATAACGACCAAAGTATTCGTCGAGCTGACCACGAGGCACCTCGTAATCTACAGGCCTCCGGCATGAGCAGCGGTCGCTTGGTAGGCAACGCTCATCAGAACTGTAACGCCATAAGGTGTGGTTTACTTCATGGCAGATGGCGTATAGGTATTTATACACTATGCATACACGGAGATCAGTCGCGGTTATTATCTTTATTATATTTATTATATTTGATCATAAATCAGTCATGAATAGCCTACAATTGTTATTTTTTTTACATTTTTTACAGTTGTCCTTTCTACGTCGCACCCACACAGAAAGGTCTTATGTCGACGATGGGATAGGAAAGGGCTAATAGCGGGACGGAACGGCTGTGGCCTTAATTGAGGTACAGTACCAACATTTGCCTAGTGTGAACATGGGAAATCACGGTAAACCATCTTCAGGACTGCCGAGAGTGGGGTTCGAACCCACTATCTCCCGAATACTGGATACTGGCCGCACATAAGCGACTGCAGCTATCGAGCTTGGTTTTATTTTTCAACATGTAAGAAATGACATAGGCATACTTGTCTCTGTACAATGAAGTGTTCTCTCCTTGTGTTATTTTTGAAATATTGTGAAAATAAGCAGTAAATAATGCATTAAAAGGTGTTTTATATAGAAGTCCAAATTATATAACTTCCCGGTCCAAGCTACATGGCAATAGTCCAAATTACAATTAAGCCTATTTTGCAATAAAAAATATATGTAAAGAATTTATGACTATTATATCCATTTTCCTTTCAGTCTATATCGTCGCTGCACTGGCAGAACCGCGTATCTCAGAATGTACATGCAGCTCACCTCCATTCGGGGTGTGCCGGGCTGAGTGGCTCAGACGGTTAAGGCGCTGGCTTTCTAACCCCAACTTGGCAGGTTCGATCCTGGCTCAGTCCGGTGGTATTTGAAGGTGCTCAAATACGATAGCCCCGTGTCGGTAGATTTACTGGCACGTTAAAGAACTCCTGCGGGACTAAATTCCGGCACCTCGGCGTCTCCGAAGACCTTAAAATGTAGTTAGTGGGACGTAAAGCAAATAGCATTATTATATTACATTCTGGGTGTGCATTAAAAGAGCTGCACCACCTAGGCACGAGGGCTCAGGTTTGCTTTTATTTTCATTAAAAGTGAATGAAGTAGGCCTGAGTAAAATAAACGAATGGATAGGTTAAACCGTAAGTTTAATATATGAATACGTCTGTCAGGATGAGATGTTAATGGATTCATTGCTAACGTCGTCCTTCGTGAACTTCCAATGTCTCTCGAAAGCCGAAGATTTTTGGAAATGTACTTCAAAGTCTTTTGTGTCGTGTCCACTGTCTTGGAATACATCGATATACTCGTCCACATGCATTGGCTCCGGCGCAGGCATTCTATTAAGGAATCACGTCGTAGTCGACTCACTGTGCCGCCTCGAGTTCCTTGCTCTCTCTCTATACCTTCTACATGCCTCGCGTGGGAAGCTTCTGTGACACCACATCGCAACATAATTGAAATTTCGTTGAAGGAATGGAAACTGAGTATAAACAGCCTGCACCAAAACTCAGCTGTTTGTTCTAACCACAAGGTCCCGAAATGCACGCTAGAAAGTCGTCGCTGCGCTTGCGAAAACCGCTAGGCTATAAGAAATCTTTCAGCCTAGGAGTTACACCGGTAAGGTTCTGTCATCTAAGGTTCAATGTTGTGTGACTAATTTTAAAGAATTTTCGCTGTTGTGATACATGTGCTGTGGCTCAGTATTTCTCCCGCATTGTTATCACATAGAGGTTTTCGCAGGCGCAACGACGAAATATCGCTTGACAACGTGGCTTCCCATTTGCAATGGACATCCCTGTCAGTTCTGTGACTTGAACCGGTGCGTTGGAGGAGATGTTAGAATTCACTCCAAAATAAATGTCACGCGTTGCGCGAGAGTTAAAGTTTACACTCGGTTTTATTATGGTTCCACCCGAAATATTCCTCAGACTGAAGTACTTGAGATTGGATGTTCTTCGTTTAGGACGGACCAGAAAGCGGGAACAGTTACCCTTAACATCGGATGTGTTGCGGAAAAGCTTGCCATATCACGCAGTCCACTGTAGACCTTAACAGCGTTAACATAATTTACGAGCAGTGAGCTAGTAAAGACCTGTTATGATCGGTAGCAGAGAATTGGCAATGGTATTCGCGCTGCTGCTGTTTCGTTTGACACTTACCTATCCCTGCCTAGCAAGGGTGTCAGATGTGTATCAAGCGCTCGAGAGAGCTAAACCTCACCTTTTGTTTCAAGGACATGTTGACAGTGCGACCGCCAGCATGAGAAAATGTTGTAACTATAGTAAGGCTTTCATAACTGGGGATGTCTGAAAATTTGCTTGTTGGATAGAAGTACGATTTTTGGTTTTCTATGCGTGGCACAGTTATTCACATCAAGTTCTAGCAGACAGGTAAGGTCTGCTTTTTGCTCTCCCTTATTGCTTTAGAGGTGAAAGGACAAAGAGGTGACGAATACGGCGATTCACACACCGTCCAGCCCTTACAGGGTTTGTTCAAACAAATTGATACAACTGAAAAATCTTACCTTGTGTTGTACACACATTCAAGAAATGTTTTAGTAGATCACCATTTTTTCATGAAAGTTGCAATGTGATGTCACTGAAGCTTCCCTTATCAGCCACAGCGTACTGCTAAATTTGGACTTGTTCTTTTCCTCGCGACGCGCTCTATTGTTTGGTATTGTCGCCTGTACTCTACCATCCCTTTCGCGCTGCATACGCCTCAAAATAGTGAATTTTCTCTCCCCAGTCACATTCATTTGTTATTTTTTCCAGTTTAAATTGTCGATTACTGATTGTTATTCAATTGATATTATAGCCTGATTTGTCACAAATCGTTTGAAATCATCGCGAACGTTCTATCGCTTCGCATTCTCGAGTTACAATGTCCCGGTTGCTGAAATTCGCCCCTCTTGCGTATCGCTAGAAGATGCCAACCGCTTCAACTCAAGAACACGTTGACTGCCGATCATTCATTGGAATATGTAGAAATTATAGGCATTACAAACCTCGCCTGAGAAAATGTCAGCCGACTTTTGGAATGGCATCGTGGTGCTGGGCTGGAGTTATAGACGGGTTCACATCAATAAATGGACTGCCTGGCCGAGGCGGTAAAGGCGTGCTCGATTCGCCCGGAAGGACGTGGGTTCGAATCCCCGTCAGAAAGTCGTAAAATTTAAGAAACGAGATTTCCACTTTCGGAGGTGCATATGGCCCTCCGCCTACACAAAAAGTGAGTACCAGGTTACCGCTCTAGCTCATCACGTGCCGCGGTTAACAATGGTGGAAGCCTTTACCTTACACTCCTCCAAGGGCCTTCATGGCCTGTATGGAGGTGACTTTATCTTTGCCACATCAATAAAGGACCTAAATACAGTGACTGAATGTAAGAAAGTTCTAACTATTACTAATAATAGCACGATCAAGTGTGCAGATAAATGTTATCCTCCCCAGGAATGTATGAGACTTATGAGTTTCAACCATTGAATTCTGTGATAGGCTACAGATATTATTTCGTTGAATTAAACACACGTAAACGAAGAACCATTGAAATTAAATGCCACTGTAGCAATATTTTTGCACTCAACATACATGATGACCGGGCGAGTTGGCCGTACGGTTAGGGGCGTTCAGCTGTGAACTTGCATCCGAGAGATAATGGGTTCGAACTCCACTGTCAGCAGCCTTGAAGATGTTTTTCCATGATTTCCCATTTTAACACCAGGCAAATGCTGAGGCTGTACCTTAATTAAGGCCACGGCCCCATCCTTCCCACTCCTAGGACTTTCCTATCCCATCTTCGCAATGTGTCCGTGCGACATAAAACAAATATTGTAAACAAAATATGAATATTCTCATAGCTTGTTTTATAATAGAATGGACAATAAAAGGCAATTTAATCATAAAATTTTAGCTGCAATGGCTCTTAAGTGAGGCACAGGAATGAACATTAGCGCTGAATCTGGGTTCGTTAAGGTATCTGAAAAATCAACTGATACACGACACTCCCGTATCTGAGCATTCTTCAATGTCAACCAACTGTGTCGGGATTCGCAACCCTGAGCTTAAACTTAGTAAACTATGCAGCTTGTGGTAATTATTACAAATACACCTACCACTGCTCAACAACTACATAAGTTATCAAAAGAACCAAACGTAATAAGTATACGAAGCTTTCCTTTAAAAGACGCAACAACGAGAATATTTCAGAAGTGGCTATTAAATCTTGCATATTTTATCCTTCAATGGAAACTGTGGAGATATTTATAAAGTTTCTTAATGTTCTGTAACTTATTTTTAAATGGCTTGAAAAAGTCTGCACGTCACTACTTCAAGAGGCGCCATGAACCACAGTGAATAAGAACACTCAAAACTGCTTTCGGCCAGTCTGTCTCCTCAATTTGGCCTCGAGGCTACGGTCAAGTGGCGAGATATTTTCCAAGGCTAGTTCGGCTATTCTACACAGGAGTCCATTGCAATGGACTTCTGTTCTAGAGCTGTTTTCTTCGAACGTCTGTCTCATGTATTTGCACACGTAGATACTTTCGGATGACATGTGTTCTCCTGAGGCTTTCTGAATTTGAAGTAGATTTATTTTTATACAATCTACGGAAACTTCAGAAATGAGCTTCTCCTCTTAACATTCAAGGCTCGATTTCAACAACACCTTTACCAATTTTGGAAAGGAACGTAGACAAGCAGAGTCCTTAAGTACAATAGGGCAAATTCGAATGAATAATTTAATGTGTAAAAAACATTCTCTAGAATATTTACACATAATTAGCCAAAGTTCTTATTATCCAAACTGAATTATGTGGCCTATCACAAGACGTGACAAATTACTTTTGATTGTTTTGTTTTAAGTAGCACCGACACAGAGAGGTCTGGGATAGGGTAGGGCTAGAATTAAAAACGATGTGACCACAGCCTATTTTAAGCCACAGCCCCGGAATTTGCCTGGTGTAAAATGAGAAACCACGGAAAAACAACTGCAGGACTGACGACAGTGGGGTTCGAACCTATTATCGCCCGAATGCAAGGTAACAGCTACTTGACCTTAACCACATAGCCAGCTATCTTGGTGAAATGTTACTAATAAACTTCATAATTCTCGTAATCATTGTTTGTGAAAAGCAGAAATGTTAAATGTTTAATTGCAAAATAAAAAGCAGAAATATTAAATGCTTAATGGAAAAACAAACTGATTGTCACTTAACTCAGTTCATTTAGTGCAAGGACTTTTGGTATTCAATAAGGCCAATAGCCTATGATACGAATGATAACCAAATGAACTAAATTACTTAGAACCATCATTCTACGAGTAAAATATGGCCATTGTATGTTTTATTTCAAATTAATTACTAATTTCCTGCTGTAAAAATAGTTTTTTATGAACAGACATACTCATTTAGCTTAATGTGCTATAAATATAATTATGAATGAAAACCTACAACCTGTTTTCCAGTCAATGCCGCCTGAGCCATGGACGCTACGCTATAAATATATATTTGGCTGAATATTCAGCGTACTGACCTTCAGTACAGAGGACTCTGTATTTGATCCCCTACCAGGACGGAGATTTTAACTTTGGTTCATTTCGCTGGCTCGGAGACGGGGAATTTGTGTTTGTCTTAAAACAAATTTTCAATTACATACAACACATCACATCACACCACAAACATCCATAGAAACGCGCAATAGAGAGTGCTTTCCTCCACTTAAGCCGCTGCCTGGCCGAGGCGTGCTCGGTTCACCCGGAAGGACGTGGGTTCGATTCCCAGCCAGGAAGTCTAAAAATGTAACAGAAAATATTTCCACTTCACGAGGTGCACATGGTCCTGAGGTTCACTCAGCCTATACCGAAAATGAGTACCATGTTAATTCCTGGGAGCAAAGGCGTTGGGCTAAACACTCTACCCCACCAAGTTCCGCGGTTACGGATAGTGGAAGCCTTTACCTTCCACTCTCTCAAGGGCCTGTACGGAGATGACTTTGCTTTGCTTCCACCACATAGGGTTGGGTCAGGAAAGGCATCCGGCCAAAAAACCGGTTACATTCACACAAAGTGTCTACGGCAGGAAATTGGGAAAAGGGCAGGAAAAGTGGGAAATAACAAGAAGAGGAATGCCATAAACTTTTTAAGCTATACACGTAAAATAGAGACCACCGAGCTCTGGAAACAACACGTGAAGCGACCGTCACGTATCGCGCACATTCCGACGCTGAGGCAGAGTGGATTGTTGACTTTAGATCATACAAAGAAACATAGACAGATACTGCACGCACGCTTCACATCATAGTTTCAAGGTCGTGGTTCCAACCTAGTCATCCCTGACAGAATAACGAAATGGACCTTGCCAGGCGAAGAATGTGGTTATATTTTAGTAGGTGGTGGAATATTAAACTCTTTAACTTCTGTAGTTTGCTAACGTCTTCTGCTTCTCTTGTACGATTCTTCTGCTGGCAGATCAAGCAACACTAGTTTGCGTATTTGCAATTATTGGAACATGAAACTGGGGTGCATGCTTGGTGATTTGTTAAACAGTACAACCTCGTCATTTACATGTAGTGAGATTGGAACACGTTTTATTAGTGTGGGATTTCGAAATATGGATCTCCAAATACTGTCGCTTCCTAATACTTTTCACATTCGGTTACAGATATCACTAATGGCTTTGGAGTTTGGTTCTGCAGTTTACAAGGCAACTTAAGCATCACTTCGACACAAGTACTTCGTGTGGTGAACATACCTTTATGAGTTACCTATTCCTAAAAGAGCTCAATTTAAACATCTAACATTGTTCAATTATGCATTTACATAGAAATTTGACCTACTAGTTCATGATCTAATTCGTATTATTTGGAAGTGACCAACTGCCACCCACTGACCTTCGTTCAAATATTGGCTCTGCTTTGATATGAAGACTGGATTGACTAGAGCAGGGAAAATCAAACCCTAAATCACCTACAATCAATATTGTAACATCTCTCTTTAACATCGTATATCCGCAGTTTTTGGTACATCCAAAATTGAATTTTAAATAATTACTTTGTAACACAATCATGCAAATATTAGCAACAATATGTGAATATGTGAATATGTGAATATCACTGCCATCAACGAATTGCCCAACACCTATGTTATTATTATTATTTTTATTGTTATAATTATTATCGATAATAATATATTATTAATAATGTTATATTATTATTATTATTATTATTATTATTATTATTATTATTATTGTTATTATTATTTAGAAAATTTTACTCTTATTCTAATCCGAATCTTTCCACTGGCAATTTCATACTCCACCTTCATTATGAGAAACATGCACCTCGAAGGTATGTCTGGGGTCATTGAAGGGTTTGTAAGTCATTTTGGTTTCTGATCGATGGTTTTCAGATTTCACTCTTCTTGTGTGAAAATTCCAACCTAGGATTTATCGGGTCTCGATCCTCTGCCGTCCAGACGGAAAGCCAAAAACTAACCCAGTGCTCTAATCGGATCCCTCCACCCACCTCAAGTATCAAGGTCCTTGTTTTTTTCTCTTGTCTCCTTTGTCTGGTAAGAAACAATTTCTTGAATTCACCACGAGAAAGTGATGAAGCCATTTAGATACTGAAGTTACAGGGCTAATGTTTCTCTAATTGGCCTTTCAACCTGATATGCTAAGTAACTTATACAGCCAGCATAGTAACTAGTCGTGAACTGAATGCCAATGGCTTTGATTGTGAGTGGCTTGTAAATTTATTTATTTGCTTGAGGTACATCGACCTGCTTATTAACTACAAGACACGGCCCTTAATTGTGCTCTAGCTTCAAAACTCCTTATCTCTCTTGTGAACATTCCACTAACTCATTATGTTAAATTACTTTTTAATTATCAGTTCAAGTCCTACAGTTCTGTTCTTCTACTTTGACGGAATCCTGTCCCTCCACATTCCATGCTCCATTACCTAAGGTTTATCCCGCTACAACTCCACCAGTATCTGTATGCAGTTCAATTCCAGAGTTCAGAGATGAGGAAGCTTCTGTGTGGAATTCAGAACAGTATAGCAGTTATTATGTTTCAACGTAGGAGAGAGATTATGAGTGGAAATTCTATCCAAATAAATAATCAACATTTGAATCATAGTTCAAAGATGTATGTATTGAACGTGGCTTTCCCCCTCCCCCCTCTTTCTTTCCGTGGCTCATACGGCTCAACGAAATATCTTGACTTTACAAGACTGTTTGCCCCGTCGGATGACCTGTAGGTATTCGAATGTTGGGTGAATCGTGATTCCGTCCTCGGTCGTATTGTTTAGCTACAATGATCTAGTAGACTTCCACTCTCATATCGTACAGCTCCTTAGTTAACTCCACGGTGCTGATTGAACCGCATAACAAACTTCAATCAGGATTTAAATTTCTACGAGCTGAAAATCGAATAAAGGGCATCTGTGTAAGAAGCAATACCACTACCACTTTATAAAAATGTGTAATTATGAACTTATGGAGTGATGTCTGTTGGAGTCTAATAAAAATCGTACGACGCTACAAAGTATAACTTCTGAAGTGGTTTTTTAACATGCCAGCAACGACATGATGTTATACGACTTTTGACATCCCTTCAAAAAACCGACTCCCTCAGCCGAAGGCGACTCCAGATCCATGGGATCTTGAATATAAAAGATAGAGCAGGGATGATTTCCTCCCAGGGTGAACAAAATCGTTTTAATTTACAACTGATCTGAATTTACGGCCTACCTAAGTGACAGATTCCCCATCAATTCCATATTTACGTTGTACCAAATCTAATACAATGAGCTATCAATATTGCAATCGACAGTATTTTATAAGAAGGTTGGATGGGGGTATCAAAATAGAAATGCCAAACTGTCTAATGCACTTATCGAATTAAGTTTCAGAAATAGTATTTTAATTGAACGAAAGAAGCTAGAGCTAGAGCATACGAAGGTAGAAGTCGTTTCCATCTATGAAATGATTGAGAATAAGCTGGGTAAGACAGAATCGCAAATATTTCAAAACTGTTTGTTGCCAACATACTATCTTAACCAGTGTTCTACAACATTTGACCTTGAAACGAATTTTGTGACCTTTATAGTATATCAATAATACGTCAGAAGGTATCATTTATTACAAAACTAATTTTCAAGATGACTGGACGTCTTTGCCTACAAGGCCAAAGCTAGTGGATGCCTTGCCAGTACATCGTAATCTTTACTCAGGGCCTCGCCCAACTGAAACTTCAAAATGGTTTACAGGAGCTTAAAAATCCGATTCCGAAAAGTTATTTGCATTTCCTTTTCAATTTGCTTTACGTCGCACCGACACAAATAGGTCTTATGGCGGCGATGGGATAGGAAAGGCCTAGGAGTGGGAAGAAAGGGGCCGTGGCCTTTATTAAGGTGTAGTCGTAGCCTGGTGTGAAGATTGGAAACCACGGAAAACCATCTTCAGGGCTGCCAACAGTGAGGTTTGAACCCACTATCTCGCACGGCCAACTCGCTATAATTCCTTGACTTACAAATACATGTATATTTTAAGTAAATAAAGTTTATTAGCTTTAATTTTAATCTATACTGCCCTTTGACCTATTTCATAGTAACCGGGCGAGTTGGTCATGAGGTTAGGGGCGCGCAGCTGTGAGCTCGCATCCGGGAGATAGTGGTTAGAACACCACTGTCGGCAGCCCTGAAGATGGTTTTCCGTGTTTTCCCATTTTCACACCAGGCAAATGCTGGGGCTGCACCTTAATTAAGGCCAAGGCCGCTTCCTTCCCATTCCTAGCCCTTTTCTGTCCCGTCGTCGCCATAAGTCCTCTCTCTGTCGGTGCGAAGTAAAGCAAATAACAAAAGTATATATTTCATAGTAAATAGTAAGTGCGGTAGTAATGAATCCTTTTATTGTATGGTCTAAATGAAGTCAAATTACGACAACATTTTAACTAGCCAACTACAAATAATACCACTATGTTCAGATATAACTACTGTAGTTTCTTCTCCATGCTGTAAAGTTACTATTAGGCCTGTAATAATGTACAGTCTTTTGCTGTCCGTTAAAAACTGAGATAGGCAATGGGGTAATATGTATCGAGGAGAATAATGCACTGAGGCTCTAAGCCAAGAAAGTGACCAAGCACATGATGATTATACCCTGTTAAATACACTGACTGACAGAGCAAATGCAACACCAAGAAGGAGTGGTCAGAACTTTATGCCAATTGCAGGGTAGACTGACGTCACTGAGGTATGCTCATGATGTGAAATGCGCCGCTGTGCTGCGCACGTAGCGAACGATAAATGGGACACGGCGTTGGCGAATGGCCCACTTCGTACCGTGATTTCTCAGCCGACAGTCATTGTAGAACGTGTTGTCGTGTGCCACAGGACACGTGTATAGCTAAGAATGCCATGCCGTCGTCAACGGAGGCATTTCCAGCAGACAGACGACTTTACGAGGGGTATGGTGATCGGGCTGAGAAGGGCAGGTTGGTCGCTTCGTCAAATCGCAGCCGATACCCATAGGGATGTGTCCACGGTGCAGCGCCTGTGGCGAAGATGGTTGGCGCAGGGACATGTGGCACGTGCGAGGGGTCCAGGCGCAGCCCGAGTGACGTCAGCACGCGAGGATCGGCGCATCCTCCGCCAAGCGGTGGCAGCCCCGCACGCCACGTCAACCGCCATTCTTCAGCATGTGCAAGACACCCTGGCTGTTCCAATATCGACCAGAACAATTTCCCGTCGATTGGTTGAAGGAGGCCTGCACTCCCGGCGTCCGCTCAGAAGACTACCATTGACTCCACAGCATAGACGTGCACGCCTGGCATGGTGCCGGGCTAGAGCGACTTGGATGAGGGAATGGCGGAACGTCGTGTTCTCCGATGAGTCACGCTTCTGTTCTGTCAGTGATAGTCACCGCAGACGAGTGTGGCGTCGGCGTGGAGAAAGGTCAAATCCGGCAGTAACTGTGGAGCGCTCTACCTCTAGACAACGCGGCATCATGGTTTGCGGCGCTATTGCGTATGATTCCACGTCACCTCTAGTGCGTATTCAAGGCACGTTAAATGCCCACCGCTACGTGCAGCATGTGCTGCGGCCGGTGGCACTCCCGTACCTTCAGGGGCTGCCCAATGCTCTGTTTCAGCAGGATAATGCCCGCCCACACACTGCTCCCATCTCCCAACAGGCTCTACGAGGTGTACAGATGCTTCCGTGGCCAGCGTACTCTCCGGATCTCTCACCAATCGAACACGTGTGGGATCTCATTGGACGCCGTTTGCAAACTCTGCCCCAGCCTCGTACGGACGACGAACTGTGGCAAATGGTTTACAGAGAATGGAGAACCATCCCTCAGGACACCATCCGCACTCTTATTGACTCTGTACCTCGACGTGTTTCTGCGTGCATCGCCGCTCGCGGTGGTCCTACATCCTACTGAGTCGATGCCGTGCGCATTGTGTAACCTGCATATCGGTTTGAAATAAACATCAATTATTCGTCCGTGCCGTCTCTGTTTTTTCCCCAACTTTCATCCCTTTCGAACCACTCCTTCTTGGTGTTGCATTTGCTCTGTCAGTCAGTGTAATTAGTTAATGACAGCATTGCTCCCAAATACCCTACCTATACTTTCAGCTTAATAATTGGTCATGTCGAATAGTCTATTAAACTACATGCTAAAGAATTGTTTAGTATAGAGCAAAAATGGTCAACTAGACACTAGTGGGATCCGAATCAACACCCTCTGGATCTCACGACTAGTGTTCTACCATTGAGTTAAAATGACCTTCCCGTTCTTGTTCTGTTGAGCTACAGGTATAGCGGTACGGCCAATGACCTTCCGAGTGAACACTTCTAGGCGTAGTACTCCATAATGAAGCTTGCCATTTCCTTTTACGTGACCGTTGATACCGTGACTTATAGCCATGGAAACTCGAGGAACATGATTTTTTGTTTCAAAATTCCTGTAGTCTATGCATTAGTTGCGACTCGAAATCCCACCTTTCTGGTGAAAAGCCAGTTACAATGCCACTCAGGTACCCTACTCCCCAGCCAAGAATGAAAGTGATGATAGTTACTGTATGTATGTATGTATGTATGTATGTATGTATGTATGTATGTATGTATGTATGTATGTATGTATGTATGTATGTATGTATGTATGTATGTATGTATGTATGTATGTATGTATGCATGCATTTATCTAACTTGACACTTTCTCCTCCACATAAGATTCGATAACAAAAAATAGAATGGGAATTTTGATCGGGCTATCCCAATGAGGTTTTCTTCCACTACAGTTGATTTACTCCTGGATTGTTTCATCAACTGCACTGTTGTAAAAGTGTGCATCACATACCTTTTTTTTTTATTTTCAAAGAACGTATGGTCGTTGCGCCTCGAAATACCGCTATGTGACAAAGTAGAGGGGAGGAATACTGACCCGCAGCACATGTATCACTTACAACGAAAATTCGTTGATATTGTTCATGCAGTACTGAGCCTTAGATGACGGAGCTGAAATACTATCACATAGCGGTTTTTCTAGGCGCAAAGACGATATACCGGTATAATCAACCCGAGAAGAAATGTTTGCAGTCGTCTTTCTCTTAATATTTTGTACATACCCTAGAAAAACCAATCACCTTCTTAGTTCTGTTGGAAGTCGATCATTATAATGACAAGTAAACATTGTCCATTCATATTCAGGGCGCAGGACAGGGATATAGGCCTACAGTAGACAATGTGGAATGGACGAAGCATTCCTACAGCCTACACTCCACACAGTACATATCGATGGCCTAGAAAGAAAACCTCGTATCTCACAAAGTTCTCCCTGTCCATTATTTCCCTTAAGACTGGTTACGCCTCCCAGCCACACATGAATATCCAGTCCATCAGAACAATGTTCGTTGTGTTATTTATTCCTATGCCGACGTGTGAAGGAAAATGATCTTTACCGTATAGTACTATAGGAAAGTATGTCTGCGTGACGTATTTACTAACTCCTAGAGTATAGTTTTTATAAGGTTCATTTTCCTTTACGCATCAGCATAGGAAAATAAAACTAATGAACATTGTTCTGAAAGACTGCATACCCAACGTTAGTTTCAACGTTAAATTTGAGATTTTTAATTTCTGAATTTTGATCCTTGAATTTAGTGCTTCGAAGTTTGTATTTAAAATTGTGAGTTTCACACTACATTTTGACTTTTGATTCGACCGCCGCATGACTATTGACATTACTAACAGAAATTCCACACAAAAAAGCACAGCTTCTAACTTGAATCTTAATAAACGTCCATTGTGCTGAAACAGTAGAGCTGAAAATGCAATATACTCTATCTTGATCATGTGAAGCACTAATAACGATTTTTAAGCAAATCCACATGCTTCGAGGGTGGAAAGTGAAAACTAATGGGAACATCTATTTCGTTGTACGTGTACGTTGGGTATTCAGCCCGAAGGCTGGTTTGATCCTCCACAGCTCCACCAACAGCTGTCGTAGATAGCCTAGGTGTCAATGAAGAGGCATACTAGGAAAATGAGGCGTGAGATTAGTTTCCCGTTGCTTTCCTCACCGAGCCAAATACTTCTATTACATATCAGTTTGCCAATCCCACTGAAATTCATGCACCAACTGACGCGATGAGCAATATTTTCCCACCATTCAAAACAGGGACTGGCTGCATAAGGAGTGGTGTTACTAGCATCCCTCATACCTCGGTCACATTCATATTATCAAAGCCAAGGACGAGAATGAGACAGGTCATTGAAAGTAATATGACTTAATACTGGAGTTTAAATTATAGAATTTGATTCGTCTTCTTACCTTAACAGATCTGTCAGGAATAGAAATATATATGGCTGGGCCTCTGAGGAAGGCCTCGTGCATTCCTGAAACATAAATAAAATACTCAAATGAAGGTTGTTATAGAGTATCAAAACAATGAAACTGTTAGTCATATACAGTAAATTAGGCCTATACTTTAAAGCTAATATGAAATACTAATTGGTCTCAATAAGCTATGCTTGTTTGTGTTATTTTATTGAAGGGTATTATTGGCTCAATTTTTGTCCTTACTTTGTGTGAAGACGCTGTCCATAGCTGTAGTGTCAGTACTGGAATACCGGCTTGTAAGTGAGATAGAAAAGCAAGCAAGCAAGCAAGCAAGCAAGCAAGCAAGCAAGCAAGCAATTTAGTAATTAAGTAAGCTTGCAGTGATCATCTCCAGTATTACATCGTCGATCGACCGGTAAAAGGTTGTATTCCACAAAGCTCTTCCTATCAATTATTCTCCTTAAGACTGGTCACGCCTCCCAGCCACGTATGGATATGCAGTCCATCAGAACAAATTTTGTTGTGTTCATTTTCCTATGCCCATGTGTAAAGGAAAATGAACCTTACAGTACCGT
Organism: Anabrus simplex; assembly: GCF_040414725.1. NCBI lineage: Eukaryota > Metazoa > Arthropoda > Insecta > Orthoptera > Tettigoniidae > Anabrus > Anabrus simplex. The sequence goes on from NC_090265.1 coordinate 209,610,421, forward strand.
ACTGTAGGAATGTAAGTTTTCATTACGTATTTACGCACTCCTAGTGTATAATGCATATAAGGTTCATTTTCGTTTACTGAACGGCAAAGGAAAACGAACACAACGGACATTGTTCTGATGGACTGCATATCCATATGTGGCTGGGAGGCGTGACCAGCCTTAAGGAGAATAATGGATAGGAAGAGTATTGTGGGATACAACGTTTTTCCGGTGAAGCGACGACATGGATTCTTTACTACATGGAGATATTTGATAATCGTTTTTATATATAACATGAAAGATTTTAAGGAAACAAATGTATTGCATTAGCGGTAATGGGAACAACAGCAACAATGAAATAATAATAATAATAATAATAATAATAATAATAATAATAATAATAATAATAATAATAATAATAATAATAATAATAATAATAATAATATAGACCATTCTCTACTCTTTCTACTACTAGCCCAGTCGAACTTTGCCTTAAAAAGTGGTTTCTAGGAATGTCAGTAAATCTCTCACATTTATTCACTGTTAAATTCCAGGCCAACTGGACTTCAAACTCGTAAGCTTGGGGATAAAGAACAGGCACTTAAATAAAAAGGTTGTGGAGTTAAGAAAATATAGATGCACATCGTCAATACTCAACCGCAATACACATAGGCCTACTGTATAATAAGAGCGACAACTCTTAAATTGAACCATAGATGACAGAACATTACCGAGCGAAGTTCTAAGTGGAAATATTAATTTCACATAGCGGTTTTCGCAGAGGAAATGATGATATACCATTAGGACGTATCTCTCATTAATGGGCTTCTATTTGTACTCTTCATTAACGTGTAATTTATAAGCAGCCGCAGACTCTGGTTCCCAGTGTGAATTAGCTGGACCTACCAAGAATCGACCAAATATCATACCGAATGGTACACGGCCGGTGTGTGGTCCAGAAAAACGTTCCTTAACACAGCCGAATTTCCTGGAAAACCGTAAGAGTTACAAGAAAAATGCACTTGGTCTTTTTGCATCACACTGAATTTTCAAGTCCACACATTGGGCCTTAGGCGTGATTCAGCGAGAAATAAAGAGGCACAATTTCATTGTAAACTATTACGAACCGAGCAAGTGGCTGTGCGGTTTGGGCCACGTAGCTTACATTCGGGAGATAGTGGGTTCGACCCCCACTTTCGGCGACCCTGAAGATGGTTTCCCGTGGTTTCCCATTTTCACACCAGGCAAATGCTAGGGCTGTACCTTAATCAAGGCCATGGTCACTTCCTTCCCAGTCATAGCTCTTTCGTACCCCATCGTCGCCGTAAGAAATATTCGTGACGGTGCGACGTACAGCAGATTGTAAACAAAGTACTATGAAGTTAAGCAATTTCAAAACAATTTTTCAAATGTTATATTTTCAGGTCTTGAAACAAAACATAGTAGTTCCATGGCGCCTAGGGCCTATAATGAAATAACTGAAAGCAAGTCTGTGAGTCGAACCATCATTGCCTTATTCTCCCTCTACTTATCTTACCCTCCAAGGCCCAGTACATTATTCTCCTCGGTAGCCTTACTTCCTATGCGCCTCAGTTGACCCCCACTACCGATGTCGGTTGATAAGTGCACTGAGTTTTTCCTAACATCTTTATTTCGAGAACCCTCCCGCCATTCTTCCAACCTTTCTGTACCAACAATCATTCTCGCTACTTTCACGTCCATTGATTTTAACTCATGAATAAGATATTCTGAGTCTTCACAGCCTTCACATCAAATCTGGGCTGAGAATAAACTGATGCAAGTAGACTCAAGGTGGAGTGACAATTGCCATTAACCTAATATCCACAAAATACTGTAGCCTAAAGATAAAAACGCGTTTTATTTTACTTCTCACTAACAATTTTTACGGTTTTCGGAGACTCCGACGTCCCGGATTGTGCCGGAATTGAACTCGTTACCTTTGAATCTGAAAGTTACCTCTCTACCATCTGATGCACTCAATCCGTCTATATTTGAAAGTGGCCACAATGGTGACTATGGATGGATTTCAAATCCATCCAAGTAACAGTCCTTATTCAGATTGAATAGCTTATATTTCCAGATGTAAAGTTCTGATAAATTATATTCAAAGCTATAAAAATTGTCGTTTTTCCCTCTTTAGAGATGTATATTAAGACAATCGAAGTCACTATAGAGTCTAGACTCAGTAATAACGAGTACATCGATTTTAAGATTGGGAGAAGAAGCTCTAGTTTAGAAGTAAGATAAGTTTACTATTTCAGTATTTTACTCACATAAGTTTTTGGTACAGTATAATGACCGATTATTCAAGCTATGATTAAGCGAGACTCCGTATTATAAGGGGTTAAAGTAAGTAAACTCGCGTCCTCATCCTGAGGTGGTGCAGCTGATTTCAGACACTCCCCCAATGGAGGTGAGCTGCATATACAATTTCAATCACATACCAGCCCTCCTGCCATTCTTAGATTTCTAGCAGTAGCAGGAATGGAACCCGGGCCATCGAGGACGGAAGCTAATAGTGCTAACCGTTACTCTACGGAGACGGGACATCCGAGGTTGATATGAAAGTGTAACATATCGTCGCTTCACCGGTAAAACGTTGTATCCCACAATACTCTTCCTAACCATTATTTTCCTTAAGACTGGTCACGCCTCCCAGCAACATATGGATACGCAGTCCATCAGAACAATGTCCGTTGTGTTCGTTTTCCTATGTGGCGGATTAAACGAGAATGAACCTTACATGCATTGTACACTAGGAGTGCATAAATACGTAATGCAAACGTACATTCCTACAGTACGGTACTGTAAGGTTCATTTTCCTTTACACATCGGCATAGGAAAATGAACCCAACAAAATTTGTTCTGATGGACTGCATATCCATACGTGGGTGACCAGTCTTAAGGACAATAATTGATAGGAAGAGCTTTGTGGAATACAACCTTTTACCGGTCGAGCGACGATATTACTTTCCAGTACTGTTCAATACTTTCAATACTATTCTATTCCGAATAAAAAATGGAGGATCTGTAGAAATGAGCATATCGTTTCATAACATGCAGCACCCCATGGTGAACATCATACTGGTGAAATTAATTCAAATCAGTTAGACGTCTATTGGTCGAGGCAGGGGCGAAACTGACAACTATAAAGTTTATGAGAGGCAAATGAAAGATACAGTTTAATAGCTATCAGTCCTTACTTCAATAAATGGAAAAGGCTTATTATTGATCAATGCAGAGAGTCATGTTGCTTCATAGTCATGATCTGGTACGCTGTCTTCATTATTAGCAAGCTTTCACTTGAACAAACTGTCCAAGAAATTATAAAAAAATCTGGATTAAAATATTTGAACAAGGCAAGAGATATGAACGTTGGGCCTCCGCGTAAGAGCCATGGAATCCAACCTTACGACCTATAACTGGTCTAGAAATATCATGTACCAAATTGTTTGGTAAAATACGTAAAATCAGTGATTTTAATCGAATTGCTTAAAGCTACCCATATTATAAGAGTTTTCGTTTTTCTGAAGTAAAATAATGTCCGATGAATCGAAGTTTTTCTGTAACGTATTATTTATATCAGATAAAAATAATTATTTTCTTAATAACTATGCTACAACAGGTAATGCGGAGAGACACCATCTTAATTTTAGTATGCTGCTAGAATAGTTTCTCGACGAATGTTCACCACCGCTTAGTCACGGGGGTTGGAGCACTGAAATTTTAAAACACCTTTACTTAATACTTAATGTGAAGATAATGTTCCTTAAAAGGGAGTCTGCTATACTTTCAGAAGTGTATTTTCTTTATGTATTCCTTAAAGTGGGCTAAGGTGTACCGTTCCCATGCTACATAATGCATCACGGATTCTTAGCTCAGAACTCAGCAGAAAACTCTCGGGTGTTGGCTGCTGTCTTTTAAATCATGACAAAATTATGGATCTCACTGTTATGATTACGGTACTGTAAGTAAAAAAACAAGAAGTACGGATTAATATTCAGCTTTCCTATTGCACACTCATTTTAACGTGACTTAGACTGCTAATTGAAGTTAATGAAACCCGTTTGAAATGTCAAAAAACTAGCAGTTCCCGTGACTCGACCCGCATTGTAGTCAGAATTAGATTTGTGCACTTTGGTAACAATAGTGAACGGTCTAATCTCCAACAGTCCAACCTGTCATCACCCAGCCATATATCATCTTCTCCCCTCGGTCTCTACATAAAGTGGTATGTCCAAGGCCGAAGCTAGGAAACGTTACTAGTATTTCGAACAGATTGAACAGCGTATTATTTTTTGAAGTTCATAGACGTATGCTACATTATATGGCTAGTTCCACATTTTCTTTCACTGCATCTGACTTCCGCATTATCAAACTTTCTCCCACACAGTATAAGGATTTTTTGACTTGCACCATTAATGGATAAAAATAACATTTTTCACCCTAAACCACCCATCTGTACCACGCACGATGTGTGAGCGCCCTGCGCATAATTTTCTAAATTAGCCTTTCGACATGTAGAACACAATATTTCAGTAAACCGTTTGAGTTAGGAAGAAAATACATATCGATGGCTTTCTTTTAAAACCGTGTATGTCCCAAAGCTCTTCCTTCCCATTATAGTCATATTCCTTAAGACTGGTCACGCCTCCCAGCCACATATTTGTATGCATTCCAACGGACTAATTTTCGTTGTGTTCATTTTCCTATGCTAATGTGTAAAGGAAACTGGATCTTACCATATCGTTGTAGGGATGTTGCTTGAATGACGAATTTACGCACTCCTGCAGCATAGGCCTAATGTATTTAAGGATGGATAGGAAGAAGATTGTGGTATACGAGGTATTTCTCCTTAGAAGACGATTTGGTACTCTCAGGTCCGAATGTGTTTACTAATTAGCTAAGAAACTGAAAAGATCTATGTTTAAACTGTATTTTTTTAATTTTTAACAACAAACAGTACGACAGTATTCGCACCTGCTCCTTTCCGAACCGGACAGGATTAGCTTGCGAGGCTTAGGAAAGTTTTATTTTTCTACCATTTATTTTTTTGTGAGCTTTGGGCACTACCTCCCAAATTTACGAGAGGTTGATAATTACTTAGTGCTGCGCAGTAGCACTATCGTCCTAGTGAGGAAAGCAGTGTCAAACTACCTTACTTCACATCAAGCCTTGTGTATCTTATTTTGGTTCTGTCATGGCTTTTGCGGTTTCTCTAAAACAGCACATGTTTTGGTGGTGCTATTTGAAGACCCAACCAGGCTCCGGATTGAAGACTTAAGTGATAGCCCCTTAAAGAACAACCACTACTTTCGACATCATGGTATCCCAGTCTCTCATATTAATATTAGAAGAAACATATCCTTATCGGTTATTCCACATAGGCATACTAAAACCTTATTTTAACGGTGAATGGGCAGGCCTATATAAAACTAGTTATTACAGTGACAATCGTTAAAATGTATCACGCAACATCGCCCGATTCATACAGTCAAGAAAATATTGGCATCATTCTTGAAGAATAGCTTCCTTGTGTATTATAAATACAGGATGTGTAATACATGATACATTTTGGCTGCTCTAAAAACTCAACATTTACTGACAAAATGTATGGATTTAGAGGTAGGAGAGTGTGTGTGGTCCCGGGAGGGGGGGGGGGGACTGACGTTGGGGTCACGCCACCCTTTCCAAGCATAATTGGAATAAACATGTCGTTCATGATATTACCGAATAAACTGTGGATTTGAACAGGTCTACTTCATAACTTTTGTACTTCATTATAAGTAATAAACATTCATCCTGACAAGAGAACGTTGATCTAGTTGAGAAGTATGTGAAAAAATGTGAACCACACAATTGTTATCAAAAATGTAGATCGAAATACTTGAGAAAAGATTCCAATATCCCATAAATGAGGAGAGTATATATGGTGATGATATTGTTTTTACAATGTTAAACCAGTTCAATCAACTGTATAATATAATGGCGCATGGCCTCCAGAGAGGCCTGCTGCGGGTCTTTTCCTCGCAGACGGCCTATTAGGCGACCTGTATGTCTATGAAGATGAGGGCCCTACCTAGGATGATTTCTAATGCATAACACGCCAACTACACGCAGCACCCAAGTAATTGGAATTAACCAATTAAGTTTAAAGTCCCCGACCCAGCCGGGAATCGAATCCGGGACTCTCTCGACCAAAGGCCAGCACGCTAACCAATTAGCCATGGAGCCGGGAAAATCAACTGTAAATCATAGATTTAAGTTATAGGAAATATTTGTTAAGCTATCTGTAAGTTGTTTGTACATGATTGCGTTTAACATATTATACTCTACTGCTTGTGAATGAATATCGGAACTTTAAGTCTTTTGTGTAGATTTGGATCAAATTCCTGAGTGACTGCGTTTAAATTATGCTACAATACCCAAAAAGGATAAGTTATTTCCTGCAAAATTTGTATGTGTTCCTATGCTATTGCTTGTACTTAGTATGTTACTATTTATACACACACGTTGTTTCTTGTTTTTGTTTATTTCATTTATTATTCCTTGTCTTTGGTTGTCATGAAATTACTTTTTTGATATAATTCCTATAGCTGTATTATTTTCATGTAATTGTTGGTTCTTAGGCAATGTAATCTATATTTTCGTATTATTTCGTTGGTATAATACTGTAAGCAAGAATTTTCCCAGGGATATCTCCCTGTTGCAATACACTAATAATAATAATAATAATAATAATAATAATAATAATAATAATAATAATAATAATAATAACTGTGTGACTAGAAGGGTTACTGTGCACTTACTAACTTTAGACGCACTTCATAGACAATTCACTCCCGAGTGTTCATCTTTAAAACTATCTCAATGAGATGTTCCTTTTCTAGGAAGTGTTCAAAAATATTTGCGTTTGAAAGACACCATCATTTAAGAATATCTTCCTTGTGTCCTTATGTACTGTACTACAAATATAAGCTAGGCCTATGTCATAACATGTTAATTTTGTGTGCTCTAATACATTAAAATTTACTGATAAAATTATGAGTGCCAGAACTCGAAAACTATTTCATTGACAGAAAGAACCAACAGAAACAACATTTCTGTGTCACATTTAGTGTAGGTTAACGATATTAGTTTAAAGGAATTTTATACCGGAATAAAAATTAAGTAACAGGCCTATTTTGATATACCGGTAAGGATTATTATTTTTACAATTCAGAAACGAAAAGTGAAGTATTCTGTACTATAACCTATCATGCATGTAGTTTAGTATATGTAATAATTTGCGAGTACCTGATTTGTCCCCAACTTTCTAACAAGGAATGTTGTTTGAAAATAGGCCTATATGAATACAAAATTTGAATTCCTTCATGCCAGATTTGAGATAATTTGAAATTAATTTTCAGCAATTTTTTATTATTACTTAATGTTTTTTCTGTTAACTTCCTAAATGCCTGCAAATTGAATTGAGCCGAAAATTATGGACATAGTCGTGACTAAAGCTTGAATACTCTTAGTTTCTAGCGCCATATTTTTTGGAGTAGGCATCTCTTGAAGGTTTGGCACTATATTCGTCACAAGGAGAAGCAGCCGTTCGAGTCTCTCGGAAGTCCATGATTTTCGGCTTCATTTCATTTTATATCACCACTGCGGCTATTGATAACCTAACCATATAAACTATAACAAGATATGTAGGCTGTTCCTAATTCTAGTGAATAAAATTTTGTATGTTGTATGGTTGTGGAAGGTGTATTATTTGTCTGTTTTTGTTCCATGTTGCGGAGAGCATTGCCCCTACCTGAGACCTGGCTGTGACCTCCAGAAGACAATCGTTGAATCAGCTTATCACGGAGGAATCGTCTCTTCGGCCCAAGCCGCTGTTATCGAGCAAAAACACATGCAGGCACCAGCTGTATTATCCAGCGCAAAAACAAACTGTCTTCAAGACTCGGCGTGTCCAAACGTCAACCAATCACAAGTACTCAAGAACCAAGAGGGTTAAGAAACTACAGTATATTCTGAAAGGAAGACCGAGACGTCATTTGCAAGAGTCGTGGGTAGACGCAGGGGAGCAATAAACCAATCTAAAGGGACACGGAGAGGCTTCATATATATGCATGGCTGTTTACAACTTGGCCCACCCTATTGTACACTCCCAAGGTTTTGAAACTTTACTGTGTTCTTGCATAGAGAGGGTGGAGGGACACGTTATACAAGGGAGCAGCTAAAACTTCTTCAGAGACTATGTAATTTCTGAAGGACGGCTAATAAAATTACGAATAAAGGAAGAGTCAGGAATTAAATGACAGGAAGTCTAGGCGTAAACTTAACTTATAATAAAATGGCACTTCCAATAATTTTCGACCCGTTCTCGGACTGTTTTTATATTCAGGCCAGTAAAACCTCCTTGTCATCTTGTTTAGGGTAAATACTAAGAAAACATTTTAGACACGGTATAATAGGAAGAAGTACATTTGTAGAATGCTGGTGGGTAAAACTAAAGAATGTAAACAAAAATAAAAACCAAACGTACCACATAAAGAGTTAATAGAAAAATACTAAGGATTGAGTAAAAATCTGCCGTATAGCAGTGGAGAAGTAATGCTTGCGGTTGGGTTAGTGGTTCAGTCTAAGGGCGAGCTCCGTGTCAAGACCCCGTCGTGGATCGATTCTGTGGCTCCCCCATGTGCACTTCGCGCCGCGTCTGTCCGCGCACTCTTTAAGGCTAACAAATACACAAAACACACAGCGTCTCTGCTATTTGATTACTCTTGAGTAATATCTTCTATATTGGTGATGATGATAATGATGATGTTCTAGTAGTTGCGATGAGCAAAACTTCATTTGGCTACACAATAAGTCTTGCGTGATTGTGAATATGTCGATAGTGCGGTAAGACGCCATCTTGGATCGTGGGAGAAGAAGAGGATGGAACGGAAGAAGGAGAGAGCAAGAGATAGTGAGAGAGAGCGGGGATCAGCAGCCAATACATGCCTAGCAAAGAGCAGGAGAGGCCTATGCAACAAACCAGTAAGGTAAAAAAGTTTTTAAAAAGAATAAAAATAGAGAAAGCAGGCAAGCTTCTCTTGATTTGTGTTCCTGCATCAGCTCACTAGTTCTCTCCCTCCTTCTCCTCTAAACTCGGCCCGTCCACTCCTCTTCTTTTTTTTTATCTGGCCAACATCTGCTGCTCTCCGCTACATATTTATTTCCTTCTGTCCTGCCGCATGCTCATTTTGAAACTAAGTTATTTTACGTTTGAATACTTTATAACTATCTCTCCGTGCACGATCATGGTCAGAGTCTTGTAGTGCATTTACATAAAATATTTCCTTTCATGCTCTTTTTACCTCTGTCAAGCATAAACACTTCGAGTAAATGGGAGGCTAGCAGTCGAGTAAGACTACTTTATTAGAGTTCTTTTTTGAAGAGTTTAAAATGTGATTTACAAAAAGAAAAAGAAACGAGAATATTTTTATAAAATGATGCTAATATTTTATCATGTTATTTTCCAAAATTACTTTGTCTTGGAATCCAATTAGAGTAAGAACTGCCTTTGGGCACCATAATTAGCGTCATGCACGTTGCGTGTTTTATTAAGCGTTCTCCAATAAGATAGGTTAAAAGAGAATGAGTTTTCAGAAGCTGGGGGCCAAAGGATTGGGAATTGCTAATGACTTGACAGAAACATAAAAAGCGTGAAATACAAAGCGTGCCTTTCCTCTGAACTCGAAGGGCATTTCGAAATATAGCTCGCACTATAAACGCATATAATGAACTCAGACAGATTTAGTCTAGGTCCATGTGGGCCTACTTTACTGACAAACTTTAGAAGACATCGTGAAATTTTCATAACATAAATTCTATTTTATATTTTAAGCATTATCACCTCCCAATTTTAAGTTCTCCAATAAAAACTGCCCCGCGTGAAACTGCGAATTTCATTACTATATAACAGAAATCCTTCTGATTATACGGGCTCTGTATTTTGAAACTTATTTTGGGAAGTCATTTACATAGGCGTAGTTCTCATACGGTATAATAACGAAAAATGTGTTGAAGAAATCAGTGGAATATTTTTTTTTACTAGTTGCTTTACGTCGCACCGACACAGATAGGTCTTATTGCGACGATGGGACAGGGAAGGGCTAGGAGTGGGAAGGAAGCGGTCGTGGCCTTAATTAAGGTACAGCCCCAGCATTTGCCTGGTGTGAAAATGGAAAACCATCTTCAGGGCTGCCGACAGTAGGGTTCGAACCTACTATCTCCCGAATACTGGATACTGGCCGCACTTAAGCGACTGCAGCTATCGAGCTCAGTCAGTGGAATAGTACTATGTATGTTTTACCCGGCTTATGGCTAAATAGTCATATGGTTTTGGGTTCGATATCTGACCACGCTAGAGACTTAAGCCGTGTTTGGTTAATTTCTCTAGCTCGGGGGTTGTTTTTTTTTCTGATCGTCATAAGTGAATACACATCTTTATTTACATTCAATGCATCACACTGCCAGCTACGACAGAAGCACAAAATAGCATACGTCCTCCACATTAGGTTGGGGACCGAAAGGGTATCCGGTCCGAAAACTGAGCTTAAGCCACACATAGAGAATAGGCCAACCCTGAGTAATAATAATAATAATAATAATAATAATAATAATAATAATAATAATAATAATAATAATAATAATAATAATAATGGATTTATGCCACGGTTTTGGGAGACGCCGAGGTTCCAGAATTTGTTCCCGCAGAAATTCGTTTATGTGCCGGTAAAAATACATGTAGCCTAACAGATTGACCTATTATCAGACTGCACCGAGATCGAACCTGCCGACATTAGCTCAAAAAGCAAGGGCTCTACCGTCTGAAACACTCAGTTTGTCGATTATGACTGTGATAATAATAATAATAATAATAATAATAATAATAATAATAATAATAATAATAATAATAATCGCTCGACAAACATGTACAGGTATTTTGGTTTGATCAAAACTTGTTTACCTGCGTATCCCTTTCGACGTTCTATTTTACTGTACCAGATGGCAGAAAAATCTAAACTCTTTAGGGTGACCTATTGAGAAGTTTGAATAAATTTTGTCGAAATAAACACCGAATATGTCATCAAGTCACTGATATTTCGGAAATAACTCTTAGGGTATGCAATTGTCATAACCAACCGGGGTAATCTACTTGCACGCGCTAAATCACTGCTGGTGAGGAGGGTAGCTATTGATTTAGGACTAATGCGGTTTCGACTGCAACAGTGGACAGTATGAAGATTGGGTTTTCCATGTTTTCACATCTAAGAATACTGGTAAACTGAAAAATAAAGTGGACGTAAGGCCTGATAGAAATTGTCACTGGTTTCTCACCAAAGTGGACACTGGTTGAAACCTGGCAAGAGCACGCGAGATCTCTGAAATGAATATTTCACGACTCTGTGACTCCGATATCACGGAAAACGTTTGGTTCCAATGATATGATCACTATATTAACAGTTACGTAAAACCAATAGGTTCCTTATCAAACTTTTACAGTATTCGAGTACAAACACACAGGCCAAAATATACACTATAGTAACAACACGTGCTGAATTCAGAGGATTGTTGGTCACTGTGCCCCAAATTCAATAATGAGAAAAGAAAAGGAATGGATGCCACTTACTGCCTCTGTATTTTATAAAAAACTATGGGCTATAGCTCACCATAAAGATGTTCGTACTCCTGAATCTGACACCATCACTTTGTCTACTATCACGTCCATTGCTATACGTGTACCCCACAGCACTGATCGAAAATGGCTTCTTCCTGCCATTTCCTGGGCAACATGCAACACACAGCCTCTTTTAATTTCCTCCCCAGTTCGACATTGGATTCTTTTACTGTTCCTTACGGCTATTTTCTATTGTGTGATAATGGGATGAAGTCAGAAGGGGGGCGACGCCAGACGGAGAAAGAGAATTGTATATCTTACGTGTGGGAAAAGGACGATAAAAGGAGAGAGCAGGGGTAAAAAAGTCCTGTGATTCGTTGTGAAACTGAGTGATGTCAACCAGCATCATTGTATGTGGCCCTGTTATAAGGGCTCCAGAGGGTGGGTGGCACTAAATCAGTATCGACGTGACTGAGGGTTCCAGAAGTTGGCATCGAGGGGATAAACGATCGTCGTTGTAGAGGTTCCTTAACTAAAGTTAACTTAACCAAGAGAAATAAACAGTGGTATTTTTAATTTCGGAGATCACTTTCAGCCAAAACCAGTAGGCCTACTTTCGACATTACCATCCATTCTTGTCTTCTCAAATGTTTGTGTTTCTAAACCGGCCCCATGGCCTAGCGGTAACAGGCTTGCTTCTAAATGGAATACCCGGGTACGTTTACCTAGATTTGAGAGCTGGTTCGGGATCCACTCAGCCTACGTAAGAACAATTCGTCGATGTTCGGGCAAAAGGTCATATCCCCCAACGCTCTTCCTATCCATTATTTACCTTAATACTGGTCACGTCTCCCAGCCAAATATGGATATTTAGTCCATCAGAACAATATTCATGAACCTTACTGTACTGCACTCTACACATTACACTTTTTTACGCACTCCTATAGTGTAATGTACTCAAGGTTCATTTTTCTTTACACTTCCGCATACGAAAATGAATACAGCGGAAGTTGTTCTGATGGACTGCATATCCATATGTGGCTGGGAGGCGTGACCATCTTAAGAAAAATAATGGATAAGAAGAGCATTGTGAGATATGACGCTTTACCCGAACAGCAACGAATTGAGGAGCTATATGACGGTGAGTTAGCTGCTCCCATCAAGAAAGCAACAAATAATTATCGAGAGGATTTGTCGCGTTTACAAAAGCGTCGACTCATAATGCGAAGGTCTGTAGCCTCAGCAGTGATCGCTTGGTAGGCCAAGGGCCATCAGGGCTGCAGTACCATGGGTTTTTAATTTTTATTTTGGTTTCTTTTCGTTTTTTCAATAGAGTTTTCCTGTTACTTTGAGAGTTTTCAAATTAATTATGTGTAAATCTGCGTATATTTTAGTTCATAAAATTGTAAAAATCTAATTGTAGCTTAGCCCTTTTAAGAAAAAATTAAAATTACGACAAAATAGTCCATTTGAAATTATTTCTATTAAAACATTTATACCCATGCAGTTTATATACCAATGAGTTTTTGAAACTTGTTACAATGATAGGACAATTGCCAAAACGATGTATCTGCCCTTGTGTACACGGTACTTAACTGTTTAATTACATACGATAGGTTTTACTTGTATTTAAATAAGGGTATTTTCATAAATACCTCCAAGTACTGCAGACTTATGCAGTCCTTATTTAACCCTGCACGTTTAATTGATAATATGAGTCAGTTCAGTGAATTAGGTCATGTTTTTTGCCATTGAAGGAATAGCAAGAAACAAGAATTCGACGCCATGTAGAATCTTTGAGGAAAGCAATGGCAAACTATCTCAGTTCTCATTTCTCTATTAGGCCTACACCTCTTCGTTGACAGCTGAGGATAAATAAGTATTCAATCTTCAGGTTGAGGACCCAACCAACCAACCAACCAACCAACCAACCAACCAACCAACCAACCAACCAACCAACCAACCAACCAACCAACCAACCAACCAACCAACCAACCAACCAACCAACCAACCAACCAACCAACCAACAAACATAACGTAAATCGTAGTGGTCAAGAGTGTTAATATCACGTGAACACTTTTCAGTGATATTGCACTCAGTTTAAAAAAGGGAATTATTATTATTATTATTATTATTATTATTATTATTATTATTATTATTATTATTATTATTATTATTATTTCCAGAAAATATTGACACAACATGAATGAAGTCACCATGCTAAGTCATGAGTAAAACGACTTGACAGGGAGGCAGTTTTTTAATGTCGCACTAACACATCGAAGGTTTTCGGTAACGCCAGGATGGGAAAGGGCTAGGATTGAGAAAGTCGGAGCAGTGGCATTAATTAAGGTACAGGCCCTAGCATTTCCCTGTTGTGAAAATGGGAGACCACGGAAAGCTGTCTTCAAGGTTGCCGACGTTGGGATTCGAAACCACCAAACCCCCCACAATCTCAGAACTACACGACCCTAACCACACAGCCAAATGGCTTGGTGAGATTATTATTATTATTATTATTATTATTATTATTATTATTATTATTATTATTATTATTATTATTATTTCAAACTGGGAGTTTAGAGCTTATTTAATCTTCATTCAAATGTACTAGCAGTAGCCTATTTAAAATTCCTTTCTTAGAGTCGAGGATTAAACGCGAGCAGAGCAGAAACGATTGTACTTACAACCTCTTACTCAAAGACGGCAGCTGGAAATGAAATCTTCTTCTCGCTGTAATGTTCTAAGCACACAACTCGTTATAAGTGGTTTTTACGACCACTTCCTTCAATTTACCTAACAATTATTCGATGGCTTTCTTTAAAAACCTCGTAAGTCCGAATACTCTTCCTATCCATTATATTCCTTAAGACTGGTCACGCCTCCCAGTCCCATATTTATATGCAGTCCAAAATAATAATTTTCGTTATGGTCATTTTCCTCTGATAATTTGTAAAGGAAAATGAACCTTAAATACATTATACTGTAGGAATGTGTAAATTTGCCATGCAATCAACATCCCTAAAATTCGGTACGTTAAGGTCCATTTTCCTTTAGACTTTAGCAAAGGAAAATGAACACAGCGAAGATTATTCTGATGGACTGCTTACAAATATATGACCGGGAGGCGTGGCCAGTCTTAAGGGATATAATAGATAGGAAGAACATTTGGACATACGAGGTTTTAAAAGAAAGCCATCGTATTGTTTATCAATACATTGAAATATGAGATTTATTGAAACAATAACGTCACCCTTCAAGCAGTGCAATCCAAGTCAAGTCTTTCACAATCACCACAGCACTTGAGACAGGTTCATGGGAGCTGAAATAATAGTGACATTTATATTAAAAATAAGTCCCCAACAAAGAGCGTATGGCTGTTACTAGATACGCTGATCAGCTCAAGTAAACGTTTACACCAGGATATAGATTATAGTAAATCGAAATTTAATTCAAGTGTTAGGAACACGCAGTATAACTCTTTCTTTATGAGCCATTACAGATAGTCTTATCACGTGCAGTAGAATGGTGTCACACGCCATAGGCACGTTTTGCTGATTGGTAAACAAATCTGTGCTATTAAAGCTTTCATAAACAGTACTTAAGAATTTAGATCTGTGTGAGATTCATATTTCACCGTCACTATGGCCTAGGCGTAATGTAATAGCGTCCCTTCCATAAACCTCAAAAAAAGTTTGGAATAATGTGGGAGTGGACACGTTGTGTGGTAAGGAGTGTGTATTCCTGTTTTAAGTGGCAGAGAGCATCGCATACACACAGGTAATTCAATAGTATGCTTACAATACAACAGATGTCACTGCCTTCGGTCTGTGTAGAACCTGAACTAAACTATGCCATTTCAGATAGGCCAAAAAAGTGTGAAGTACGCGCTTCAGCTAAGTGTTTACGTTTCACGTGCAATGCTTATTTCTTAAGCCAGAATTGTGGCATTGATTCAGGGTTGACGTGCACAAGCAGCAGTGTCGCGCTTCGTAGGGTTTACTCAAAGTGCAATGTCAAAAAGCGTGGAAGGTACACTGACACCAACGAGGTGACTGACAGACCGAGGGTAAATGAACTGAAATGTCGTATGGCGTTTAGTGCCGGGATATGGGTTCGGCTCGCCAGGTGCAGGTCTTTCTATTAGACGCCTGTAGGCGACCTGGGCGTCGTAATGAGGATGAAATGATGAAGACAACACATACACCCAGCCCCCGTGCCATTGGAATTAACCAATTAATGTTAAAATCCCCGACGCGGCCGGGAATCGAACCCGGGACCCTCTGAACCAAAGGCCAGTACACATAACAGCTCAGAGGAGACCAAATTCGACTGCTCGAAATTCACGAGATGACTTCCTGAGGGCAACCGGGGGCCGTCGGCTTCATAGTGCCCAATTAAGATAATTTCAACCGATTCGACGTCTGCCACTAGAGAATCCTCATTGTGCTAAGAAGAGAAAATACACCATCCAGCATCCTATTTGGGGACTGGATGAACGACTCAATGCAATGTTTGTAGATAGAGCACGGATATCACTTAGGCCAGATAGCCAGATGACAAAGGAAGTGGAGTCGTAAAGGATGCAGAGGGAAGTACCAGGATGTTTAGGAGGAGAATAAATTTGAATGTGCTCGTGTAATGTTTTGGGATGGGATTATACATGGCCATTGTAAACCTTTTATATAAATTAGAGGGACGTTAATACCCACTGGTATAGGCTACTGATGAAATTCTTCGACCATTTATAAAATCCCTTTCAGTTCATTGCTGAATACATTTTTATCGGCGATAATGCTTGCCCTCATCGAGGTGCAACAGTTAGAAACTTCCTGAGAAAGGTGGCTATATATCAATAATAATAATAATAATAATAATAATAATAATAATAATAATAATAATAATAATAATAATAATAATAATAATAATAATAATAATAATAATAATAATAACCGGGCGAGTTGGCCGTGCGGTTAAGGGCGTTCGGCTGTGAGCTTCCATCCGAGGGATAGTGGGTTCGAATCCCACTGTCAGCAACCCTGCAGATGGTTTTCGTGGTTTCCCATTTTCACACCAGGCAAATGGTGGGGCAGTACCTCAATTAAGGCCACGGCCGCTTCCTTCCAACTCCTAGACCTTTTCTATCCCATCGTCACCATACGAGCTATCTGTGTCGGTGCGACGTAAAGCCACTAGCATAATAATAATAATAATAATAATAATAATAATAATAATAATAATAATAATAATAATCATAATCATAATAACCTTTTGCGTTCCACTAACTACTTCTGACAGTTTTCGGAGAAGCCGAGGTGCCGGGATTGTGCCCCGCAGCAGTTCTTTTACGTGTCATTAAATCCACCAACACGAGGTTGGTGTATTTGAGTAGGCTACCTTCAAATACGATCGGACAGAGCCAGAATCGAACGTTACAAGTTGGGATCAGAAGGCCAGCGCCTCAACCGTCTGAATCACTCAGGCTGGAGGCTATCTACAATACTAATTGGCCAGCTAATTCACGGAGCATGTACTGAATTGATCATGCATTAGACAGGTTAAAATAGCTGTTTTTGCTCGTCCATAATCTCCACAGACAATCCCAGACCTTATTAGAGTTGTCCAGATGGAACGTGATTAATATTATTATTATTATTATTATTATTATTATTATTATTATTATTATTATTATTATTATTATTATTATTATTATTATTATTATTACATTTTGAAAGAGATTTACGTTGCACCGACACAGATAGGTCTTATGGTGACGATGGGATTGGAAAGGCCTAGGAGTTGGAAGAAAGCGACAAGATGACAAGATGATAAGATGACGTCAATGTACAGATCGCAAGCAAGCCACAGTGTGTCAGAGACTCCACAATGCCACCCGGCACTGGAACCAGAGTGTAAACGGGACAAATTTTACTTAGGAAAAACGCACAAAAATTGGATTATTTTTCATTATTTTCATTATTTGCGTTAGATAATGTAAGAGGATCACTTCAGTTTGTGAAAGTTTACATTTCTTAGTTGTGTGTCTCTGTGACATAATAAAAAATATCCTATAATTTGAATATTGCACTGCGTCCTTGATATTCCGAATACTTTGTGATGTAGCCTATATTCATCGGCGCCCCCGTAAACCGAAGAAGTAACTTATTTAGAGGATCTAAAAACGAATAATATTGTTATAATTAGATCTGACCATTTTCTTCAGACTATTTGTTAGGAAGATGAACTTCAGTCATGTGTTTTAATAATTTACACACATTAAGGTCCCACAAGTTACCGGAGAGACATAGTAAATTGGGATGCTGATCCCTTACATTAAGTAGCAGCTAAGGCAGTTCCAGTAAGTAGCCTGTATTCCACACCCAAGAATATAATTGTATTTTCGTAATTTACAGGTTTACCAAATCATATTCTAGATGCCTTGGTTAAACCTGATGACATTTTAAACTGAACTTACAGCGCTTCCGGCCTTAAACCGCTGTCCGTTACGTGGCAATGAAGAAACAAAAATGTCGGTATTTAATTATGTTATGACCTCAAATAATTCGTCGCTGTTCGTAGAAATATCCTAGTACTAAACGATTATTATAATCTAATTCTTTGTTCAGCCACTAATTAATATGCACCATTTAAAAAACACACGTTTAATTAAATAAATAAATGGCGTATGGCCTCCGGAGACGCGTGGTGCAGGTCTTTTTCTAGTAGACGGCCTATTAGGCGACCTGCATATGTTTGAAGATGAGGGCCCTACCTAGGATGATTTCTATTGTTGAATACGCCACACGCTCGGATCCCACTGGTGTCAGGTTGGCCATTTTTTTCTGTACTTAACATCTCTTCAATAAGTATTAAATGTACGTAACACGACCTAATAGGTTGAAAAGTCGATTTCGATTACATTGCGGTCGTGAAAATTCAATATTCAATGACTTATTTTTTTTAAATTTCGTGTGGCTATTTCTAGCCGAGTGCAGCCCTTCTAATGCAGACCCTCCGATGAGGGTGGGCGGCATCTCCCATGTGTAGGTAGCTGCGTGTTATTGTGGTGGAGGATAGTGTTGTGTCTGGTGTGTGAGTTGCAAGGGATGTTAGGGACAGCACAAACATCCAGCCCCCGGGCCATTGGAATTAACCAATGAAGGTTAAAGTCCCCAACCCGGCCGGGAACCGAAGGCCAGTACACTAATCACAGCCAACGAGTCGGACTGACTGAGAATGGTATAATCCTTCATTTTAGGTTTCTTATACGCATAAAATAGGTTTTTTTTCGGGTTTAATTCGTGGATGCAGCTACTGATGTCTTCTAAGAATATTATAATGGTCGGGTTGGTTATTACATTCCATGGGACATCTGGCGTAGGCGAAAGTTAAAGTAATAATCAGTACTGCCAACAGTGGAATAACAAGCGTTTTTTTACTGTTGTTGCTGGACTTATTTTTCCTAGGTTCACTAGCATTGTCCACAGCTGCAGATTTATGATGCTCAAGGTGGGTATTTGTCCACCTTTGCCCAGAAAAACATACATTTCAGTAAGCGTGCTAGGGTACTGCACTGCAGTTTTTAGGTTAGATACGGGGAACTTACTTGCTTGAAGTGTAGACGACACAGGACTACTCGACCATCCGTTGTAAAGATTCGATCTGTAGCTATCCTTCTTTTCAATAGGTCGATTTAGGCATTGTTTCGCTATACAACATTTATAGAGAAGTATTGCAGTAAACATTCACCGCGCTTTCTGCCAGATGTACTCTCTCTCTTGATCATTGGAGGCCAAATCATTACGCTCCTCATGACCTTCTATCTGTTGTATCAATGTTTCACCAGACGCCACATGAGCAATGGGAAGCAGTATTTAGTCTAAGGGTAGCAACCTGAACTATCTCCGTCCTACTGCTTATAGAAGTGTTTGGAAACATTTAACGATAAGTTTCAATGGGAAAATAACATTTTTAATTTGAAAAAGCCAAAACAGCTATTTAGGTTATTTTAGATGTCAACCCGTCATTTAGGTATTTTAGGTGCAACGAAATTGACACATTCTGCTTCAGGAAGTGTGAAAGTAATATAGTATCGTCGTTGTGCCCCAAAATACCGTTACATGACAATGTTGAGGGGTGAAATACTGACCCGCAGCACATGTATCATTTAGAACGAAAATTCATACTGTATCATGCAGTACTGAACCTTAGATGGCAGATTAATTGTGGTCAGGGTTCTGAGCTAAAATGTAATCACATAGCGGTCTTTCTAGGCGCCATGACGATAAATTATATATCATTAGGGTTTTAATTAAATAGCCAATTAAAACCTCAAGATCATGGTCCTAGTAATAAGAATCAGCTCTTAAATCAGAAATCATGGAGACTGACTTATCGGTGGCGCGACATTGTAATATAAATACTGTAGAACAGTGGAATTCATACGCAAGTGCCACAGGTGGCGTAAAACTCTAAAGATATTTCAGAAACCATTATTATTATTATTATTATTATTATTATTATTATTATTATTATTATTATTAGATAACGTTTGCATCTATCTCGAATACATTTGTTATATAAGTATACGAAGTACTAGACCTAGCATCAATAAATTACCGAATGTAGAATCGTCACCAGTTTTATGAAGTAGAGCGTGTCGCAATGCATGCGGACTCCCACGATGCCGTATCCCGCCAAAAGCGCAGGATCTCCCGAGGTTTGGCCGCAACTTCCTCGCTCCTTCCTCGTCTCGGTTGTTGCTCCAGCGAATAACGCTCAGTAAAATATTTCTGTTTACTAACCAGTATGAACATCTCTGTTATTGGAGGTTGAATAACTGTGCAAGATAAGCAAGCAAACAAGCTAGTATTTTCACGTGACTGTTGATATAGCTATCACAGCCAAATGTCATGTGGAACTCGAACAACTGTAATGAGTTTCGTCCTCTTCCAAGGTCATAGATATATTAACTGGGGTTAGAACCTGAGGGAAAGCAATAGAAATATCCTTCAATTAGGCCTATTACACTCCTAATTCAGCGCAGCATTCTCTTACTGTATAGTGTAAGACCGTGTACTGCGGGTTAGTATCCTCATTATTCTACGGTTAGACTTCAGCGTTTAAAGATGGAATTATGGAGACCAGTTGGAATTGTATATTTCAATAATAATAATAATAATAATAATAATAATAATAATAATAATAATAATAATAATAATAATACAAAGGAGTGTCTGAAAAATGTATCTGACTACGTGTGATAACATGGTGTGTGAGAGGTGATGAATTACCCAGGTAGCTACCATGCTACACCCTGCCCGGGGTGATAATGGAGGAATCAAAAATAAAGAACGCCTATTTTTGCTATAGGAAGCCACCATGACCTAAGATCAAACCACCCTACTTTCCTCACGGTACGCATCCTTGTACACTCAACTATAAATGAAATTCGTTAAGTTATCCTGTCTCTCCACTATCCATATACTTTTTGGATGTGTCAAATGATTACTCGAAGCTAGATGTTTAAAGTTGACCAAGAAATTTATCAACACGTTTCAGGTCAAGTAAGGTTTAAGCATGAGTTTGGGAAATGACATTTGCCAGGCGAGTTGGCAGTGTGGTTAAGGGCGCGCAGCTGTGAGTTTGCATCCGGGAGATAGTGGGCTCGAACCACACTGTCAGTAGCCCTGTAGTTGGTTTTCCGTGGTTTCCCTTCCAATTTTCACACCACGCAAATGCTGGGGTTGTACCTTAATTAAGGTCACGGCCACTTCCTTCCCACTCCTAGGCATTTCCTGTCCCATCGTCGCCATAAGACATATCTGTGTCGGTGTGACGTAAACCCAATTGAAAAAATGGGATATCATGGTTTCGAACCCCACTTTCAGGAGCTATGAAGACGGTTTTATGAGTTTGCCTGTACTTGTAATTAGGGAGACGGCTTTTGATTTTCAAGTCTAACAAAAATACATCTATTAATATGTTGTAAGGCGTCACCAATGAAAAGATCCACTCTTACTTTGTGAATCAGGAGGCACTCGGACTGCAGGATATTATAAAGCTTTGTGAACTATAATTGACTTACAAGTTCTAATTAAGAGCCTAAATGAAACTACCTTATCCTTTCTTATTATTTAACGACGTTCGTTAGCAGATCAAAAGCTTGGCTTTATATTTCAGAAGATAAACGGAAAGACGGCCTTTCCTACGTGAAATGAGAATCACTTTGGCACTGTATTACAAATGACACTGCAAAAATCAGATTATTATTATTATTATTTTATATCGATTTCTAAAATAGGGTCTATTCGCCCGGCTAGTGGCTCAAACGGTTGAGGCGCTGGATTTCTGACCCCAATCTGGCAGGTTCGATCCTGACTCAGTCCGGTGGTATTTGAAAGTGCTCAAATACGTCAGCTCCGTGTCGCTATATTTACTGGCACGTAAAAGAACTCCTGCGGGACTAAATTCCTGCACCTCGGCGTCTCCGAAAACCGTAGTAGTAGTTAGTGGGACGTAAAGCAAATAACATTATTATTCTAAAATATTTATTTATTTTCGATAAGCATAACTCGTTGTATTTCTACCATTAACCCAGTTTCCTGATGCGAGGTCGGTGATAACGTGAGATGAAACTATATGGCATGTTTTACGGGTGGATGACTTTCCTGTCAACAACTTCAGTTGAGGAGCTAATGAAGATGAAATGAAATATGGTGAATGAAATTTGGTAAGTAGGTGGAAGGAATCGCCTATGCCCTTTGAATAAGAGATGAACCGGCATTTGCCTGTAAATGAAAATAAGAAACCACAGAAATGTATTCTCAGGACAACCAACGGTGGGTTTCGAGCCCACTCATCTCTCGAATGCAGAGCTTGGCCCCACAGCCGCAGTGCGTTTGCATGCTTGGCCACTCCACTCAGTGGACGCATAACGTGTTGTTATCGAGAAATAATATCATGGTATTCTGTTATTAATAATATTAAAGGGCAGTGCTTTATCTGAATCTCGACGTTGGCTGTCTAGTCAGTCCGTGCGGATAAGCCAGGAAACCACAGCTCAGACGATCTGAAGAGGACTTTACTAGCTGTAAGTTGTTCACTTCATTTCTACACATCCTCCACACTATCCATCCAATGCTGCTTAACTTCGGAGATCTTAAGGGATGTGATTGTTATTATTATTATTATTAATTATTATTATTACCAGTTCAGTTTTATTGTTCTTACCAGTTTAACGTTAACAACCGTTCTTACGTTCCTTAGGAATGGTTAGTATAAATATATCGTCGCTTCACCGGTAAAAGGTTGTAATCCACAAAGCTCTTCCTATCGATTATTCTCCTTAAGACTGGGTCACGCCTCCCAGCCACATATGGTTATGCAGTCCATCAGAACAAATTTTGTTGTGTTCATTTTCCTATGCCCTAGTGTAAAGGAAAATTAACCTTACTGTACCGTACTATAGGAATGTATGCTTGCATTACGTATTTACGCACTCCTATTGTATAATGCATGTTAGGTTCATTTTCGGTTACTCGTCGGCATACAGTAGGAAAACAAACACAACGGACATTGTTCTGATGGACTGCATATCCATATGTGGCTGGGAGGCGTGACCAATCTTAAGGAGAATAATCGATAGGAAGAGCTTTGTGGATTACATCCTTTTACCGGTGAAGCGACGACATTCTACGTGAAATTTGAGGTCCTGTGGCTATGGTTATAGAATCATAAATCACGTAAATCTTCAAACTTGCATCCTTCTTTTTGTCATAATGGACAACCATAGCCGTCGACAGATGTGGAGTGCGGCCTGAAACAACACTTGCGCTATTCGAAATTGGCGTACGAATGCTCGTTTCACGTCATGGGTTCAATGAAGATATTCCAGTATTTCTTTCTCCCCTCTCGGTAGCATGCTCCAGTCATCCTTGAATCCCCGAACATTCAGGAATTTATAAATATTTAGCAAGATTATCTGGCCTCGTCACCCTCCTTGCTCACTCACTGCATCTTCTGTTTATTTATTCATTCCCTTCTTCCAGCCCACATCAGTTCATTTCTAATGATTTATTTAACACGTTTCCCTTTATGTTATTTACTTGGTGACAGAGTCTACAACGTACGATAGGTACAAAATCTAATTCTGAATTCTTGAACATTAGATTGGTTGGCAGCAATTCTTTTCTTTCATTTCCCAATGCCATCTGTTTGTCCATTTATTGCTTCGTATGACCCTGCGACATCTTCCCTCATCTGTTCCATATAGTCTACTGTACATCAGCCTGAGTCTTAATTTTCTCTTATCGCCTTTCGTTGTTCCTTACCAAACAAGATGAACAAAATATTGTTTCTATATACAGTAGGTAGTGCTACCTTAAAAACTCGTCTTTTATTGTTTTCAGTAGAGTTCATTCTTCCACAACATCCCAGAGAATTTACTGATTTGTCAGCCTATTATGCCACGATGTATTTTCCATCTTCCTACTGCACCATTCCTCAAACGCTTTCAGTAATATCCTACATTTAATAACGTGCTTCACCGGTAAAACGTTGTATCCCATAATACTCTTCCTATCCATTATTCTCCTTAAGACTGGTCACGCCTCCCAGCCACATGTGGATACGAAGTCCATCAGAACAATGTCCGTTGTGTTCGTTTTCCTATGCCGGCGATTAAACGAAAATGAACCTTACATGCATTGTACACTAGGAGTGCGTAAATACGTAATGCAAACGTACATTCCTACAGTACGGTACTGCAAGGTTCATTTTCCTTTACACGTGGGCATAGGAAAATGAACACAACAAAATTTGTTCTGATGGACTGCATATCCATACGTGGCTGGGAGGCGTAACCAGTCTTAAGGAGAATAATGGATAGGAAGAGCTTTGCCGAATACAACCTTTTACCGGTTGAGCGACGATATTATTTCTGAGCCATACAAAGACACACTCCAGACATACCCTATCATTTAAAGACGCCTGTTTGGTCCCTGAAGCGCCGTTATTTACTGTAAGGAGCACCATTCATCGTCAGATTCAAGTTTGTATTTGCTTCCACAATTATACACTCCTCCTGAAATGTTACCATCTGAGATCCACTTGAGATAGCTCCCTTTGTGGATCAGTGGTAGAGTGTCTGCTTCTCTCTTCCAAGATCCCGGGTTGAAACCCGATAGATCTAGCCGGATTATTAGGGGAGAAAGTCTATCTGGCAACACTCGTCGTAGAATATTGGCCCTTGAAGATTTGTGGTAAAACATTCGGTGTTTGTCTGTCCAATAGAATGCCAGTTTATCTGCTGTCTTGTAGAGTAGGTCTCGCGAAAATGTGAAGCAACTGTCTGACCACTAGCAGCACGTCAACTTCAACTACAAATAGAAACGAGATTAAGTAGTGGACAGAGAGGGGCTGGAGGTTTGAGGAGTTATAAAGAAATGCGTAGAGAATCAAAATTCAATTCCCAGTCACATTTTTGCCACGGCTGTGATAAAGTAAAACGGAACACGCAGCCTAAGAATGTCTAATTTAATTAAACCTGAAGTAATTTCACGATGATTATTATTATTATTGTTAGTATTATGATTATTTTAACTATCTTCAAATTCGTTAATAAATTACTAAATATGTGATAAATTATAGGAGCAATATTACCGCTAAATGGAACACTGTGCCAGAAAAGTTTCATGTACCCTGGAAAGAATCCAAGCTGCTCGGTATTTCGGTAACACACCCTTTTTCTCGCCATTTCTTTCATCTCTGTGCCCAGCCGAGCCTCCTGTACCGTAACTCACTCGGCGCCCGCTTTATGAAGTAGGCTATATATCGTCCTAGCTAGCGTACGTGCGTTCCAGAAGGCTATGCCAGGGACTTACAGGGAATAAGGGGTGCCGTTCTGCACTATATCACGGACCGCTCCTACAACGACCAATATCTTAGATAGAATGAAAGAATGAGAAATTCTATGGTCTCCTAAATAGGTTCAGACACATATAAAACGAAAATGAACTTCACATAATAATAAAAAAGAAATAGCGTATAGTAAAAATGTTGATACTCATAACAGAAATAAAGTTTCAGCCAACAAAAATAAAACAAACGAAGCGAATGAAAAGGAATGAGAAGCAAATAATAGAGACTGACATCGGATTGGAAGGAATAACGAACACCGGAAGGGTCATTTTATCATGAAACACTTCATCATTAGAACAAAAAAGCACATTCAAAATTTTGTTGGTGAACATTCTCAAATGTTCAGATATTAATTCTCATAAAGGAAATCGAATCTAATTCAGTATCTAAGTGCATATTTCACTTATTCCCGAGACTTTCCTTTTTCAATTCGCTTTACACCTCACCAAGGCGACGGTGGGATAGGAAAGGGTTAGAAGTGGGAAGGAAGTGGCCGTGGCCTTAATTAAGGTACAGCCCCAGCATTTTCGTGGTGTAAAAATGAAAAACCATGGGGAATCATCTCCAGGGCTGCCGACAGTGGGATTCGAAACCACTATCTCCCGATTCCAAGCCGACAGCTACGTGACACAAAATGTATGGCATTGTTATTTCCCCCAAATTGGAGAATTAAGTTGAGATAGGGTAATAGATTGTATTTTAGAAAGAACACAAAAAATTGTTAAAAACTTACAAAAAATTGACAAATTTAAATCATCCAATTTTTGGAAAAGCTGAATAAAGCGTATTCACATATTTACATTACTTTAAATGATATCAATAGGGCAAACTATTAAATCTCTGAAAAATTCCTTTAAATTTCGTTTGCTGACATATTAATGAATACCAAATTAGCTGTATAAAATTTTCTTAAGGATATCGAGTGAGTTAACCACGCAGTTAGAATCGCATAGCTATGAGTTTGTATTCGGGAGTTGGTGAGTTCTAATTCCGCATCGGGAGCTCTGAAAATCGGTTTCCGTGGTTTCATGTTTTAACATCATGCAAATGCTAGTGATGTATCTTAATTAGTGGCTGGGCAACTACCGTCCTAGTCCATGAAATTTCATCCTTGCGTCACTGAAAACGTTCTATGTGGCAATGTGTCTATTATTATTCAAAGTGTGTTCCATTACGAAATAGAATCAATACTTAGTGTAAGCCTATCATGTTTAAGTAATATTGTTAAATAATTGATATTATAGTATTAATATCGTTTCTAGGATTAGGAAAAATCATCAGTATTTAAAAATACAAAGTAATCAATCTCTCAGGACGTAATTTAGCAGTGTTCATACCTTATATGCCGTATGTTCTTAAAAATCGAAGAAATGGAAGTTTAGCTGACCAATCGTATCTCAGTTTCTAGGTAACTCATTTAAAATGTGCTAATGTATGTTTCAAGAAGCTTGGTAATTTGCTGTCAACAGACCAATGTACTTATAGTGTGGGTCTATTTAATCTATCTGATAATGTGTGTGTTTAATGTTTCAATAATGGTGTAGGAATTTACAATCAATAACAATAAGAATTGCAAATAGAGCGACCGAGATCTATGAGCTAGGATGTTCGATCATAACATACATGAGTGGGCATTTTTTTAAAAATTCTGTATACGATTTGTGTTTATCAATACAAACACAAATCTATTTTTTTCTTCACAGTCTCTTCCAACATCTACACACTTTTCTGTGACACTGGATTCTTTTGATACTTTATCCATAAAAGGAACATTGGACAGCCACGAAGGCAATTACGTACGAAGTCTTGTTCCTCTTCGTCGTTAGAAAGTGTATTTCCACTTCCTTGTTTGGGGGCCCATGGTCAAAGGTTCACTAATGCATGCTATAAGTGCCTTTCTTCCAATTTTCAGCAGCAGCAGCAGCAGGATCATCATCAGTATGGACCTGGCATTATCATGAGCAAAAGGGTCAAAACTACAATGCTAATTTTGGACCGCTAGGCCTCGCTAGCCTCTATGAGCAAGAGCTCACTGTAGTCCGAAGCATTGAAAGTTCGACGTTCAAGTGGAAATTCGACTTACATAATCCTCTAAAATGTTCTTGGGCGTAAATCTTGTTTTGGGTTGTGGTGAATGAGTGAGGTGAAACAGTGACCAACCGCACTCCGAACAAAGATGCCTCCAAGATAGTTGATATCAGAAGGAAAGGTCACGATAGTTTTTTAAGCGCCAAACAATCCTTAGAACTATACGCCGTTGACGCATGAACGAACGTTAAAGTATACTGCACTAGTTTCAAAAGTTCCATTCAAATTCGTACATGCCATATTCCGCATATCATCCCGGTCTGAGGATGAATTGGTCATGCTGACCATACTACCCTTTCTCAAATAGAGTATTTTCACACCAGGCAAATGCTGGGGCTGTACCTTAATTAAGGCCACGGCCACTTCCTTCCACTTCCTAGGCCTTTCCCATCCCATCGTCGCCATAAGACATATCTGTGTCGGTGCGACGTAAAGAAAATAGCAAATAGAGTATACCAAGAATATATACATCCCTATTATTCACGAATACAAGATTATCGTCGTTATGTTTATTCCATCTGAAAACAAATTCATTCTCAATCACTATTTAACTTTCTTGAAATGGTTAACCAGTTCCTTCTATAGAAACCGCGGATTGTTTTTAGATTATCACCTTAATTTTACTGGCTGCTAATTAAATTTAGGTGCTTTGAACATGTTTTAACATCTGGCCCACTAACTCTTTAAATAAAAAAATATTTCTTGTAACCTCGTGTTATTGTTTCGTCACTGCACCAGCAAAACCTCGTATCTCACAATGGTCTTACTATCCATTATTCTCCTTAAGACTGGTCAGGCCCCCCTGCCACAAATGGACACGTAGTCCATTAGAACAATGCTTGTTGTGTTCGTTTTCCTATGCTGACACGTAAACGAAAATGAACCTTAAATGCAATATAGTGTAAGAGTGCGTAAATACGTCATGCAAACATACATTCCTACAGAGCGGTACAGTAAAGTTCAATGTCCTTTACACATTCGTATACGAAAATGAACACATCGAAAATTGTTTCTGATGTACTGCATATCCATAAGTGGCTGGGAGGCGCTACCATTCTTAAGGAAAATAGTGAATAGGAAGGGCATTGTGAGATACCAAGTTTTTCCGATGCAGGGACGGTTTATTATGCATTAGTGTGTAGTAATTGTTGCTTAAAGGGGCCTAACATCTGAGATCATCGGACCACCATTAGTTTGTGTAGTTATAATTACAGTATCCGAAAGTGAACGATCTGAAAATGTAACCACCTTTGAAAATTGAACTCGAATCCCAGATCTATGAACGTCTGCTATAATTCTGTCCCAGTAGATCAGCTGACAACACGAGAGAACCACTACCAGTTCTTACTATGTTGAAATTGATTGTCTATGAAGATATATGTTGAGGAGTAACCGAATTAATATACTTTACTTAACGTTCCAACACTGCGTTCTGTCAGCCTTTCCAGGACCTTACCAAGTGTGAGTCTAGTAAAATGTTGACTTATAAAACTAATAATAATAATAATAATAATAATAATAATAATAATAATAATAATAATAATAATAATAATAATGTTATTGGCTTTCCGTCCTACTGGCTACTTTTACGGTTTTCGGAGATGCCGCGCTGCCGGAATTTAGTCTCGGATGAGTTCTTTTACGCGCCAGTAAATCTACCGACATGAGGCTGATGTATTTGAGCACCTTCAAATACTACCGGTTTGAGCCAGGATCGAACCTGCTAAGTTGGAAGAAGGCCAGTGCCTCAACCGTCTGAGTCACTCATCCCGGTGTCTTATAAAACGATCGACATAGAAAGGTAAAGTATTTGCAAACTTGATTTCTCTCTCTGAAATCGTACGCGAATCCCAACACTTTCCAGACGAGTGAATTAATGTAATCTACACATCACAGCAAATTCCGGATAAATAATAATTGCTGTAAATTCGCCTGACGATGCCATCTGCCTGCTATGTGCTTATGATGTGGCCCAAGCCCACAACTTCGAATGTAAGCTTATAGCTACCCATACCGAAGCCAAATTGTTATTATTATTATTATTATTATTATTATTATTATTATTATTATTATTATTATTATTATTATTATTATTTACAACGACTGGCACATTCCCTCTGATTATATGAAATATGAAGAGAAAGTGGGCAATTTCTTTCCACTGATGTAGTGCCCAAAGTCACCTCAGTTCTTCTATTAACTCATGTCTCTTTTACTTTTCTCTCCTCCTGCTCTCTATCTGCGATACGCGGGAAGTAATCTTGGCGCTGCGTGACGTCATAAAGTAATCCCCTAGACGCCGGCGCCTCGATGCTGTGTTTGTTGTCGAGCTCTAGTCAGCAGAAATTGGTTCACGTCTAGCAAGCCATCTCCATTTTATTCGCAGCATGTCAGTCGGTCGATCGTATTTTATGCAAACTCATTCTCGTCCCTTCTCCCAAGATACAAGGTAAACATAATAACGTTAAGTCCTCAAAACGTGCACTGGCACAGTCTGGATATGGCCTTTCTACAGCAGGAAATTTAATTTGAAATATAGTCTGCATTGCACTGGGGAGCTTAGCTACTACGAATGTACGACGGTACTAAGTGGTGTGATGCCAACAGTTTAGAATACATATAAGAGAAACAGAAATGTTGTCGCTCTACAGCCGTATTACTTGTGGAAGACACAGGAGACTCTACTTGACACCTCCATGGTAAGTAAACTCGTGTCCTCATCGACGTGATGCGGCTCTTTTCTCGGAGCTCCCCCAATGGAGGTAAGCTGAATGTACCATTTCAATTACATACCACTCCTTCTGCCATGATTAAATTTATGGCAGTACCAGGAGTCGAACTCAGGCCCTGAGTGCAGCAGCTAATAACACTAACCGTTCTCCAAGTATGACGATGTCTCATGGAACGAGATAAAGGAAAGTATTGTCACGAATTTCCTAATTCAATTTTATTTATTTATTTATTTATTTATTTATTTATTTATTTATTTATTTATTTATAATTTTTTTTGCTTCTTGTCTCCCTAACACATCGAAGGTCTTCGGCGACGCGAGAATAGAAAAGCGCTAGAATGGGGAAGAAACGGCCGTGGCTTAATTAAGGTACAGCTCAAGCATTTGCCTGGTGTGAAAATGGGAAACCACGGAAAACCATATTCAGGGCTGCCGGTGGTGGGTATCGAACCCACTATCTACCGAATGCAAGCTGACAGGCACGTGACCCTAACCACACGACCAACTCTTGCGGCTTAATATAATTACTTCCCAGGTAATGGGTTGCCTTTACTGCAAAACATAAGCCTACCCTAAAAACTAACTTAGGCCTAATATTTACATGAGTGAGGCTACATAGGAAATATTTAGGCTACTGTGTGGTTTAAATAGGTTAGTAATGCGAAATGTAGGCCTAGTGTACGCATAATTTCTCAAAATCTGAAGGGAGGAATTTACCAGACAAAGTTAAAATCGTTGACTCCGCCGGGATTCGAACTTGGCTCCTCCAAACCGAAGTACGCAGACCGTTCAGCAAATGAGAGAGAGTCAAATTCAGTTATAAGTGACTGATCTTAAGCAGTTTAGAATCGAACTTTGGGATCAATGATGAACCGAGCATTTGTTCAAATTTCGGAGCCTTCATTTCAAATCTACATTGGGATTATTGGGGACAAGGGGGTGGTAATTATTTTTGACAGTTTTGTTGCCGATTCCTTCCATACTAGACTTGATTGTCGTTTGGATAGATGACATGTAGAACGAGACATCGTTTAAATACAGAGGCTTACATTTTACTTCCTATGAAGAAACTATGGCAGCGTTTAATGTGTCGAAAAGTGATAACGACTTATTACAGTATGGACATAATGTAAAGGTAGGCTACACATATTATTCACGAGATGGTTTGTTATGCACTATTTTGTACGCGAATCATTAAAGCATTACGTAGCACAACGTTGAAAATAACTTATTTTGGTAATACTATTACTTTAACAGCTATAAGTCTGGAAAATATCTTCAATATTCAAAGCCTAATACTGCTAATAGGTCAATAGGCATATCAAATAATATTTTTTATGACATTTAACCTATCGTTTACTTCTTCACTCAATTACTAAACAAGAACCAGGAAATGGATACTACCAAAGACGGTAAAGGAAAAATTTTAAAGCAAGAAATATAGAACCTGTAGAAAAGAGGAGTTTAAAATTATTAGTATATTCAAATCATGGCACTTGTTAATCAATGGTTACAGACACTTGGATTGGCTTTGCATCTTATTCAGTACGTCCGGTGTCCGACTCGTTGGCTGAATGGTCAGCGTACTGGCCTTCGGTTCAGTGGGTCCCGGGTTCGATTCCAGGCCGGGTCGGGGATTTTAACCTTCATTGGTTAATTCCAATGGCCCGGGGGCTGGGTGTTTGTGCTGTCCTCAACATCCCTGCAACTCACACACCACACATAACACTATCCTCCACCACAATAACACGCAGTTACCTACACATGGCAGATGCCGCCCACCCTCATCGGAGGGTCTGCCTTACAAGGGCTGCACTCGGCTAGAAATAGCCACACGAAATTATTATTATTATTAGTACGTCCGTTTAACACACATAGTTGGAATATCTGTACTTCTGGTGATATTTTGAATTTAACTCAAATTAGTTTCCCCTATGTAAAAGTTTCAAGCACAGTCAAACTAATGAGAAATATTTTAACCCAGGATTAAATGTTTTGATAATTTTTCCAATTTGCACAGCATAATAGGGTACAACAAAATGTCATATTTTGTAGAAAGCCATAAACTGAATCTTTATTTCGTAAATTAATGAGTAATTTCACATTTTGGATACATTTCGCTTTTAATAATTTTTTCAAAACTACGCACATAGCAGTCATAAAAAACTCGAATGCTCGTAACTGAAATATTTTTTGTATTGCCCTTTGCCACATTTTTAAAGCATACAAACTATAGGCTACCATTTACTTTACAGCCAAGAGCCTGATTTTCATTCTCAGATTCTTTAAATAGTAAAACCGTCGGTTTGATACGGGCTACGCAGACCTTGAAGTATCGTTAGTCTGCTGCCAGATACGGTAACAAAAACCAGCTAGCACATGACGCCAGTCAACTTCCACAGCGATCAGTTTATTGAATTACACAGAGCATCATTTTAGAAGGTATATAAAATTCAAGAAATATATGACGTTTTCTCATAACTTACAATGGTCAGGTATAACAAGATACAAACAAGTTAATTTGCAAGTGCTATAAAAATGTTTCAGTTTCGCCATAAATTTTACAGCAAAGTACGTCTACCGACAGTAAATATAAATATCAGAAGAGTTTTAAATTCAAGGAATGCTGAATCTTTACTTAGAACAGAGTCAAATGATAGCGAAATGCTTCTAAAACAGTATTTGTGATACACCAACCGACAATGAAAATTACGTTACGACGTAGAATTCTTATTAGAATGTTGCAGTATTGAGACACCATAATCTCCATGAAGTGCCATTTTACCACTTAGAACCCCCGGAGGATTTTTTAAGAGGCACTATCAACTTTGTTTCATGATTAATTACATGCTTAAGTCACGAAGACCTGCCATATAAGTGACAGCATTACTGTTACCCGTAGAACCACAGCGTCCCCAATAAAATGTCTTTCATGTTCACTAAATTCTTACATTATTTAACATTGTTTTCTTAGGCTGCTCTGACTGTTTGAATTACTTTGACTGCGTGAATATCAAAGTAGGGGATGCCTAATCGGAGCGGTAAATGCGTGGTAGTTTCACCTGGAAACACGTGGTTCGATTCCCTGTCAGAAAGTTGACAATTTTGGATAAGAGATTTGCACTTCTGGAGAAACACATCCTCGTTAAGGAAAAAAAAACTTCGTATGTCACAATGCTCTTCCCATCCATTATTTTCCTTAAGACTTGTCACGCCTCCCAGTCCCATATGGATATGCAGTCCATCAGAACAACTCGTCGGTGTTTGAACAAAAGGTCATATCTCACAATGCTCTTTCTGTCCATAATTATCCTTAAGACTGGACACGCCTCCGAGCCACATATGGATGTGCAGTCCATAAGGACAATTTTCGTTGTGTTCATTTTCGTATGGTAACGTTAAAGGAAAATGAATCTTAAAGGAGAAGTGCAGGAGTGCGTAAATAAGTCATGCAATTATACATTCCTAGAGCGCGGTGTGGTAAGTTTCATTTTCCTTGACACATAGGCATAAAACAATGATCACAACGAATATTGTTCTGAAGGAGTAAATACATGTTGCTCGGAGGCGTGACGAGTACTAAGAGCATTGAGTGGTGCAGACCTTTTCCCGAACAGCGACTATTTATTCCTCACCGTCTTTTGGTTGTATCGACTTTCTTGCTCTGGTTTAGTAATAGTAGGTGAAATACCATAGAAACTATTATTTGATAGGCCTATTAACCTGTGCTGATGTGTAAAGGAAAATGAACACAACGAAAATTGTTCTGACGGATTAAATATCTATACGTGGCTGGGAGGCGTGGCCAGTCTTAAGGAAAATAATGGATAGGAAAAGTATTGGGAGATATGACCTCTTGCCCGAACAACGACGAATTTCCGTTGTGTTTATTTCTCTGTGTATATTATGTGTAAAGGAAAATGAACCGTATCGTAACTGACTCTAGGAATGTACGTTTGCGTGACTCATGTATACACTCCTACATCATAGGCTACTTTATTTATTATTTAAAATAATCTTTGAGCTGATTTTGAGTTTATTTAAACTTTCTATACTTCATGTACTACCTATCCTATTACAAACGTACTTCACTCCTTTATATCGGGATTTAAATTCCCAGCAGCAGATCCAAATATATCGTCGCTCGACCGGTAAAAGGTTGTATTCCACAAAGCTCTTCCTATCAATTATTCTCCTTAAGACTGGTCACGCCTCCCAGCCACGTATGGACATGCAGTAAATTTTGTTGTGTTCATTTTCCTATGCCATTGTGTAATGGAAAATGAACCTTACAGCATCGTACCGTACTGTATGAATGTACGTTGAATTACGTATTTACGCACTCCTAGTGTACAATGCATGCAAGGTTCATTTTCCTTTAATCGTTGACATAAGAAAACGAACACAACGGACATTGTTCTGATGGACTGCGTATCCATATGTGGCTGGGAGGCGTGACCAGTCTTAAGGAGAATAATGGATAGGAAAAGTATTGTGGAACACAACGTTTTACCGGTGAAGCGACGATATGGAAAGTTAACATGCTATTCCCTGCACTAGAACAGTGACATTTTCGAAAAGTCAAGCAATTGGTTTGCTATAATTTCTCTATAATTAGTTTGTAGACCCCATGGACCGGTACACTTACTCACGAATGGAATCTGCTTCTGTTGAATACCGTGCTGTTTGAAACCTTTGTTAAGTTGGTTACTTCCTCTTCCAGCTGCACGCCGTTTTCAAGAAGGTCTTTCATTATAGAATTACAAGCAAACTTTTACGACCCCCAGTTTAATTAAATTCATAATTCATAAACGAATTTGCTGAAAATTAGAGAGGGATAGAGAAGACCAAATGGTGTAGCTGTGCAAGCATACTTTATGGCTCGGTTTAAATATGGAAACCAATATAGCACAAAGAAAACCTCACTTACCGGCATTTTTCAGCGGTGGAGAGAAACTTCTTGAGCGTAGGATAGAAACTGTAATTGAAAATGATAGGGATGAGAGGCGGAGATTAAAAGACGAGTCTCCTCTTCCTTCCTTCCTTCCTTCCTTCCTTCCTTCCTTCATTTCACGGGCATGAGGCAATAATGAACAACATTTCTCATGGTTCTGCGTGTGCACGTGCGTATGTCTGTGTGCCATTATGGGCTAAATAAATATTTCAGCTTAGGATTGGACAGGTACTTTAGTAATTGAAATAATCTACTGTTTGTTGACTTCTTGCTAATATTCTAAGAATCTAAATAATGCAATTAAGTCGACTTTGGTTGTTTTCCCATCAACAGCCAGTAATCCAAGTCATGATTAGGTTCATTGCTATTATTATTATTATTATTATTATTATTATTATTATTATTATTATTATTGTGTTATTGTTCATGGTCCCACTGTAGAGGGGCAGTCATCCAAAAGGTCCCGGTTAGTTTCCCGGCCAGGCGAGGTACATGAGGTAGTGCGAGCTATCTAACAGTGAGATGGCGGTTACAGTCTGGAAAGAGGATTCGTCGCGCTGGCCACATAAGTACTCCTTCGTAATCTGCAGGCCTCCAGGCTGAGCAGCGGGCGCTTGGTAGACCAACACACTTCTGCGCATTAGGGTCATGGGATTGGTTTTGTTTAATTATATAATAATATGTTTGATTCCTAAGACTGAAGGCGGGTTGCCCTATCGCATTATCAGCTGTCACTACAGCCCCAAATGACCTTGAGCTGCCAAGTGACCGCTGCTCAGCCCGAAGACCTGCATATTACGAGGTGTCGTGTGGTCAGCACAGTGAATCCTCTCGGCCGTTATTCTTGGCTTTCTAGACCGGGGCCGCTATCTCACAGTCAGATAGCTCCTCAATTGTAATCGCGTAGGCCGAGTGGACCTCGAAACAGCCCTCAGATCCAGGTAAAAGTATCTGATCTGGCCGGGAATCGAACCCGGGGCCTCCGGGTAAGAGGCAGGCACGCTACCCATACACCACGGGGCCGGCGAAATATGTATCAGAATAAAGTAGCCTACTCTTCCAAACGTCTCAAGAAATTATCTTACGACCTGTGAATTTCAAATAAGTTACATAACCCTGTAAGAGTTCTTAGATACGATCATGTGGCTCTTGGTTGCTTTCCACCTTAGACAGGGCATAATATTTTCTTATGCTACCCCCATACTACCCGTCAAGGTTGCGTGTAATTGGATGCGCATAAAATGCCTTAAAACTCGAGTCTCTTAAAACATAAATTTTACCAGCGTAAAGCACAGATGACTGTAAACCTGAGATAACTCCTTGCAGTAAATTCTTTACACGTATCTGGAGAGCACCTTGTATTTTACCGAGGTTCAGTGATAACTGGACAGAGAGCGAGACTCCGGGAGACTGCTATCTGCTGCAGACAGACAAAAACTATAAACTTGGTGTGATCTTTTCAGATATTTTTCTCTCGTCGCGTTTTAAAACTGTTGAGCCGTTCCCTCCCCGTATATCACGACGGATTTCCTCCCGGTTTATCATATATTATTTCAGTTGGGAACGTAACATTTCTTATGTATAAAACATGCCCCCGATGAACGCCACACTAGAATCTACTCCCATATGTTTTTCAGCTTCTGGAACACGTACTAACTATAAATATTTCTTTACTCTTCTTTCCCACTCCATCCCCCTCTCTGTTAGGCTCCTCCTTCGCGTCTAGTTTCTAATATATATTTTTATATGAGTATATGTTTAATCCTACCCACGCAATCTGTATGCAGTAACTGTAGCCCCTCGCCGGAACAGCTTTACGAGGCTCCTCCGTCACTGCAGCTGAGAGATACGGAATATTTTGTCATATTAGTTTGTATTATATCCTTGTCACATTATACTAGATGGCGCATCTAATTCCAAAGAGGAATAAAGTACACAAGCTTCATAAGATGCCAGAACAGTAATCCTAAGCTCACAACATTCAAGATGAAGTGCCTGACTTATAAGTAGATCTTTGGTGTATGAACTTTCCTCATCTCATCACAGCCACTCTGGATCATTGTGAGTTCTTGCCAGGATATCGGGTCGGATATTGTTACTTACGTCGTGTAATTTATTCAGGTGAAAATTCCAACCCGGCATCGCCCGAAATTTGTACGACGACCGTCCATGTGGAAATACAATAGCTAAGCCACCACAGTAATCACGTCCGCTTCCCAGGTCCTTATCATAAGGTAAAACAAAAATACTTGGGACGTGATTCAGATACTGAACATACAATGCTTCCATCTGTCTACATTCCTATTAATTGTAACATATCGTTGGCTTTCTTTTAAAACTTCGTACGTCTCAATGCTCGTCCTGCCCATTATATTCCTTAAGGCTGGTCACGCCTCTCAGCCACATACTGATATGCTGTCCATAAGAATAATTTTCGTTGTGTTCATTTTCCTATGTTATATTGTGAAGGAAAATGAACCTTATCATACCGTATTGTAGGGATGGTGTTTGCATGGCGAATGTAAGCACTCCTACAGTATAATGTATTTAAGGTTCGTTTTCCTTTACGTAGTATCAGAGGAAAATGAACACAATGAAATTATTCTGATGGACTGTATATAAATATGTGATTGGCAGGCGTGACCAGTCTTAAGGAATATAATGGGAAGGAAGGGCAATAGGACATACGAGGTTTTAAAAGAAAACCGTCGATATTCATTAAATTGATTTGCAATTATTTTTACAATTTGTTTTACGTCGCACCAACACAGTTAGGTCGTATGGCGACGGTGAGATAGGAAAGGGCTAGGAGTGGGAAGGAAGCTGCCGTGGTCTTAATTAAGGAACAGCCGCAGAATTTTCCTGGTGTGAAAATGTGAAACCATGGAAACCATCTTCAGGGTTGCCGACAGTGGGATTCGAACCCACTGTCTTCCGGATGCAAGCTCACAGCTCTGGGCCACTAACCGCACGGCTAACTCGACCGGTGCGAAATTATCTATTGAATACATATTTTTCACTATTTAATACGGGACTGCCTATTCCAGGTGGCAAAGAAGTGCATGGATCAACTGACGGAATGTGCATCCGATTGGTACAAGGAAAGACGAGAAATGTCATGTAACTGATATTCATCTTAGGTAGGCCCCATCCTCATAGACGCGCACGTCACTCATAGGCGTCAACTCAATAGACCTACATAAGGCCTCTCCGGAGAATACACGTTATTATTATTATTTCTATTATTATTATTATTATTAATATTACTACTACTACTACTACTAATAATAATAATAATAATAATAGTTACCTGGTAGCCTCTGTCCATACTAGATGGCCTATATAATGGTAAATGGGCCTATGTACGCATGCAGCATGTCTATGGCTTACTTCTAAAACCTCGTATGTCCCAACGCTCTTCCTGCCCATTACATTCTTTAAGGATGATCACGCCTCCCAGCCATATGTTTATATGCAGTCCATCAGAACAATTTTCGTTGTGTTCATTTTCCTATGCTGATGTCTAAATGAAAATGGACCTTACCATACCGTGTTGTAGGGATGTAGTTTGCATGGCGTATTTACGCACTCCTACAGTACAATGCATTTAAGGTTCATCTTCCTTTACACGTTGGCATAGGAAAACGAACTCAATGATAATTGTTCTGATGGGCCTTGCAAGAATTGAAAGTAGAATACTGTCTTAACTGGCCAACATCATCAAAATTAGGAGAAAAAGAAACACGCGTTCGTGTAGAGATATCGCGAGAATCTTAATATTTGTTTAATTGTTTTGCTGACGTCGCATTAACACATCGAAGGTTTTCAACGATTCAAAGATGACTAGGATTGAATGAAATCAGCTTTCACCATAATAATTACGGTACAGCGCACCATTGGCCTGGTGTGAAAATAGGAAACAATTCAAAATCCCCTTCAGGGCCACTGACAGTGGGATTCGAACCCATACTTTCATGACTCTAAGCTCGCAAGTACGTGATGAACTGTGTTGCCGTTTTATATTTTAAGAGATTATGTTGGTTTCCTTATGAAAATAAAAAAGAATCACAAATTAGACATAGAGAGGCCTGTGCGTATTAGAATCATCTTTCTGATGGCATTTGAAATGAATGAGGCATTGCGTGGTTGTGAAACATGACAATAACTGCAACGGAAACAAGGATAAAGGTGTGGTGTCAGAGAAGAAATATAAAGGTGAGCGGGCTAAAAATGAAGATATCGATGGCTTACTTCTAAAACCTCGTATGTCCCAAAGCTCTTCCTACTCATTATATTCCTTAAGGCTGATCACGCCTCCCAGCTACATACTGATAGGCCTATGCAGTCCATCAGAACAATTTTCGTTGTCTTCATTTTCCTATGCTAATGTGTAAAGGAAAATGGACCTTAACATACCGTGTTGTAGGGATATAGTTTGTATGACGTGTGTACGCACTCCTACAGTATAATGCATTTAAGGTTCATCTTCCTTTACACGTTCGCATAGGAAAACGAACTCAATGATAATTGTTCTGATGGGCTGCGCATCAGTATGTGGCTGGGAGGCGTGACCAGTCATAAGGAAAAGAATGGATAGGAACAGCATTAGGAGATACGAGGTTTTAGAAGTAAGCCGTCGATGTGTAGGAATAGGGTAGGCTGCAGGGGGACTGAAAACTTCCACGAAGTTTCCGTAAGGAGTTTCTAGAAATAAATTGAATTAAGAAATGTAGTATATGCATCATAATAAAGGGTGTATTTATTTTTGTTTTAATCGATTCTCTGTCAAGAAACGTTGCTGAGCAGTTTGGGAAAAAGAACTTACTACGAGGACGGAATGAGGCAGAAAGGTTATAATAAATGCATACACCTGGTGCCTGAAAATTTTCGCGGGGATAACAACAAAATAATCTGAAATTGTAAAGCATATCCTGTCCAATGACGTAAAGAGTTCACGCTTAGTAAGTTAAAATAGTATCAAGCTCAGCTAGAGAATGCTGGCTGGACGCACATTCTGTACAAGTTCTATAACCGTAATTTGATCTCTCTTAAGGAGAGCACATTGATAGCTTCACCGCTGCAGATTCCATAATTCTAAAATAGAAACCATTAAATTTATTCAAGATGGCCTAAGTTTTGTAATGAGCGTACGT
Organism: Anabrus simplex; assembly: GCF_040414725.1. Classification (NCBI taxonomy): domain Eukaryota; kingdom Metazoa; phylum Arthropoda; class Insecta; order Orthoptera; family Tettigoniidae; genus Anabrus; species Anabrus simplex. The sequence goes on from NC_090265.1 coordinate 209,650,928, forward strand.
TATTTTGGATGTTAACATTATGGCACGGCTAATCTGCTCAAGTACTAACAATTATCACAAATGCAACCGGGCGGCACGGTTAATGATTTCGTCAGCACAGCGCCCGATCCAGAATATCGGGTGGCAGGGCACTCTGTTATGGCATAGAGTTGAGGCTGCCTGAGTTACCATTTAAAAGAGATTCATCCCTCTTAGATATAAGCGGAAAAAAAGGAACAGGTCAGGAAGGGTTATCACTTTTAGTCTCCTCTTGCTACAGATAGGAGATACCATGATGTATTCTCTCGCCAAACATCTGAAGAAATTAGGAAGAATACCCCAGAAGCTCGGCACTTGGGAATTGTGGCGCAGTAACCATAGAATACCAACTGGGTCTGGAATTCCATACATTTTTCGTGTCATTTTTATTTCAGCTTTCTTATTTCACATTCTTTAGTGTGGTGAACGTTTGTGCTTTTTCTCTTTTCATTACCTTATTTCCTCGAGCAGATATCACTTTACATTGTTGAGTCCGAAATATTTACCATTTCCACTTCTTCTTTGGTTAATATTAATCCCAGCACACAACAAACCCACACAAAATGAAACAAGTACGGTCCTGGAATCTTCATTTCAGTGGAACTGGGAATCGAAATGAAAGCATGCGTTTAATAAGGAAAGAAATGACAAAAAAAAGGATCAGTCATTTAAAAATCGTATCTAAGAATGTAGTTTCATCAACCGTTCTAACTCTAATCTAATCAACAATAGCTCACAATTTTGAAGCCATTTTCAGTTTCTGATATAATCAGTAGTGAGCAATAAGTCTGAAATAATTTACAGGTTGTAATCTAATCAAGAGTGATTAATAACTTTGAAAATAACTTCACGTTGCAATCTCTTCAATAGTGACCAATAATTTTGAAACCATTTACGGGTCCTTATCTAATCAAAAGTAACCAATTATTTTGAAACCATTTATAGTTCCTAATCTAATCAATAGTGACCAATAATTTTGAAACTGTTTATAGTTCCTAATCTAATCAAAAGTAACCAATTATTTTGAAACCATTTATAGTTCCTAATCTAATCAAAAGTGACCAATAATTTTGAAACTGTTTATAGTTCCTAATCTAATCAATAGTGACCAATAATTTTGAAACTGTTTATAGTTCCTAATCTAATCAATAGTGACCAATAATTTTGAAACTGTTTATAGTTCTTAATCTAATCAAAAGTAACCAATTATTTTGAAACCGTTTATAGTTCCTAATCTAATCAATAGTGACCAATAATTTTGAAACTGTTTATAGTTCCTAATCTAATCAATAGTGACCAATAATTTTGAAACTGTTTGTGGTTCCTAATCTAATCAAAAGTAACCAATTATTTTGAAACCGTTTATAGTTCCTAATCTAATCAATAGTGACCAATAATTTTGAAACTGTTCATAGTTCCTAATCTAATCAAAAGTAACCAATTATTTTGAAACCGTTTATAGTTCCTAATCTAATCAATAGTGACCAATAATTTTGAAACTGTTTAAAGGTCCCAACCCAATCAAGGGTGACCGATAATTTTGAAACTCTTTACTGATCCTGGTCTAATCAGCAGTGATCAATCATTTTGAAATACTTTTCAAGCCCTAAACTAATCAAGAGTGATCAATAATTTAAATCAATTTACAGATTCTTATCTAATCAAAACTGATCAATAATTTGAATCCATCTGCCGGTCGTAATTTAATCAACTGTGTTCAATAATTTTAAAATCATTTAGTGTCCTAATCAAATCAAGAATGACTAATTATTTTGAAACAATTTCTTGATTTTAAACTTTTATATAGTTACCAAAAATTTTAAAATCATTTCCACGTCCAAATATAATCAAGTGTAACTAATAATTACAAAATAATTTCTAAGTCCTAATCTAAAATATAAGAATTAATTACTTTGAAACAACTTCCTGGTCATATTACACAATCAGTGGTAACCAATATTTAAAAAATATTTTATGTCCTAGACTAAAAAGAAGTGATCGATAGTTTAAAAATCAAGCTTTCTCACTGAGAGCTTTTTAGAATAATAAAGCAGCCTTCAGAATCAGCTATTTCACTCGTTATTTCAGGACAGCTGTCGTAAGATTTCGTCGCAATACTCGAGCAAGTTGGGATAAGAATAAAGATTTATTAATTGGAGTATTCTGTACTTCTTTAAGGCCTTAATAGAAAAAATGAACAATATCTTGCTAGTGTTAGCTGGAGCTAGCTAAGGAATACGACGTGTTCCTTGCTGATAGCGCACGCACGGTACCATTGTTTTCTGTGCTCTATAAAACGAACACCGAGTAAACAACATAAACACGTGCAGTAACCCTTAAGCTGAATGTTCCAGTTTCCTACGCCAGTTCTTGGAAAACACGCAGCGATATCTCTTTCGCAGGTGTCATAAGTTACTCTTTTGTTTCCGGATGAGTCATCCAAGATAAGGTAGAATAACGTGGAACTAAGATCTGAATGTGAGGAAGGATAATCATTCTTGAGCGATTTGCCATAGATGTTTACATAAGTAGGATATCATATGATTAATAGAATAAAATAAAATTATTTTATTTCCGTTAAACGACATTTTCCTGACCTTTCCCAATTTATGTGCGTTTAGCCCATTTTTACGGTCGAATGCCCTTCTTGACACCAACTCTAACTGGAGGGGTGTATTTACCATGGTATTTATGAGGTGGTTAATTGTGTGATAAGTATTTTTCTGTAAATAAAGATGTGTGTTAAGAGTAAAACAAACATCCAGACCTCTAAGTAGAGAAATTAACCAGGCACGGTTACAATCCCCGGTCTGGCCGGGAATGGAATCCGGGGTCCTCTGAATCGAGGACCACAATGCTGAACATTCAGCCATGGAGTCGGACTTTGTCGTTAAACTGCGTACAATTGTACTTGACGAAACTGAGCTCATAATGTATTTGTAATACAATTATTTTTAAAATCTATGTCAACGATGAAATTTATGGTCTACAAATCATTGAATAATTCAACAATTATTGTTTTGAAGAAAATGAACGTATAGTAAACCCTTAATTTTTGTGATTGAGGTGGATTATATTATAAGGAGCAACATAAGGAACTTATAAAGATACAAATATGGGAACAGTACTGCTGGTTGATGAAGTTGTGATTTGAGGAAAGTATGTGAACAAAGTTCAAGAACGGTCTGATGGAGTAAATGATAAATTGGCAAATGAAATGATTAAAAATGGTACGGCATGTAAGATAAGTAGGATGGCAAGAGAAAAGGGGGAAGTGAGATGAGGAATAGAAATATTAAATAGTGGAGATATTAAAGTATTTAGAAATAGAGGAGAATTCAAAATATGGATATCTGTCTGATAAGTCAACTCTGTCATAGAGTTTGTAACACCCACGGAAGAGATATAGGCTACACCAAAAGACGACTAAAGAGATACTGCACAATGTAAGTTACTTATATAGCTAGAAAGAGCCAAACAGAAGAGAGAAAAAGCTACGTTTTATAGGTGGGCTGCATTATGGGATAAAATTATCAGGATTCCGTAAATAAATCAAAGAGCGGTGATAAGACTTAAATACTGATTAATAAAATAAAAGAAAGGGAACACATTTACCACTTAATGAGTCTACCATAGAATAAACCAACGCGTATCGAGCAACAAGTGAATGGACGTGAAATAGTAAATGAGTAATCCGTATGGTGTAGGAGATGCGTGTCTGCCCTTTGCATGAAAACCCCGGTTTCAATTTCTGGCTTGGCCAAATAAGTTACATTAATTTTCCACTGAGGGCTACGATGGGTGTGTGAATTATCATATAAATGAGTAGACAGACGCAGATAGAAAAACCAAGTAATACGGCTGAGGAGGTCGGTATTCACACCTCGTGTCACTCCAATATCTCAAAGACATTTGAGCAAGCAGCAGTCGTCTTGGTGGGTTAATTTTCTACCGCGGTAAGGTAAGATTAAATAATAATAATAATAATAATAATAATAATAATAATAATAATAATAATAATAATAATAATAATAATAATAATAATAATAATAATAATAATAATAATAATAATAATAATAATAATAATTTAATGTCCGATGAGCTCCACTTACGGTATAAGGAGAAACAAAGGTACCAGGATGTTATCCCGCAGAAGTTCCTTTACCTGCCGGTAGATCTATTAACACAACGCTAACGCATTTGAGGACCCTCAAATACCGTCAAACTGAGCAGTGAGACCGAACACAACACTTTGAGCTCAGAAAATAAGTGCTCTATCATCCGAGCTACTGAGTCAGGTACGTAAAACAAGAGATAAAATATCACGTAAATATGTAAATAAGAGAAATCTAAAAGAAAAAAAATATTTGCCCAGGACATCGTGTGTAAGTGTCAAAAATGTCTATGTATCGAACCTTATGTACTAAACAACCATTTTAGAGAGTTACCGAAATGCCGGAAGTTTGACCTCAAAAAGGTTACTTTATCGTGTCTGTAGGTTTACTAATGCTGACTGTGCTATAATATTACCATCTGAAAAAACAGAGGAGATGAACGCCTGATGGCACAAACTTAAAACTGACCCACTCTCAGTATATTATTATTATTATTATTATTATTATTATTATTACTAAATACTCTAGAGTATAGTGAACGGCAACATTCAGTTTCTGAGCGCTGAATTAAGAGTCCCTCTCCCTTTGTTCATTTCCCCACTAGCTGGAGTGTTCAAGAGGCTAGCCGATAACGGATGTCATCTGTGCTGTAACGACCGATAAACTCTCTAAGATGCCATAAACAGTGGCTTGCATATTATTTATTTGTACGCTAAGAGCGTAAATCTACCCCGAGGCTTTTACTCACACGTTCTTTCATCTCTTCATTCATTCATTCATTCGTTCAGTCATTCATTCATTTGATCATTCACAATTTGCTCCTTACTTTGACCTTTCTCCATTTCCTTTTTCCATTTCTTTCCTTAATCCTTCTTTTCCGTTCTTAGCACATTTCACTCCCGAATTCCCTCCTTGTGTTCTAATCTCTCGTCCATCACTATCTTCCCGTTTTCCTGCCTGCCTTCTTTCCTTATTTTCTTTCTGTTCTTCTTTATGTCTAATCTACCTTCTTTCCTTAATTTTCCTTTTCCTCATTATCTCCAGCGCATGATACTCCTCATATTCTTCCTATCTACCACCTCCTCCTTATTTACTACTTTCTTTCCCCCTCACTTTCTTACCACCTTCCTATTTTATGTCTTTTTTATTAATATTACATCCTATCTTGTACGTTTCTTTATTTCATTCATACCTTTTTCATTGTTTATTCCATCCTACCTTCCTTCCCTGCTTCCTTCTTCCATCCTCACCTATTTATTTTATTTCCACATTCCTTTATTTATTCCTTCTTTTCTCTTTCGTTTTTCCTTATTTATTTCATACCTTTCTCCATGTCTTGCTTCCTTTATTCCCCATATCCTTGTTACTTTATTTCGTCTTCGTTATTACCTTTTTACCCGTATCCCGTCCGGCTCCATGGCTAAATGGTTAGCGTGCTGGCCTTTGGTCACAGGGGTAACGGGTTCGATTCCCGGCAGGGTCGGGAATTTTAACCTTAATTGGTTAATTTCGCTGGCACGGGGGCTGGGTGTATGTGTCGTCTTCGTCATCATTTCATCCTCATCACGACGCGCAGGTCAACTACGGGTGTATAATCAAAAGACCTGCATCTGGCGAGCCGAACATGTCCTCGGACACTCCCGGCACTAAAAGCCATACGCCATTTCATTATTACCTGTATCCCATCCTGCTATATTTTCCTTCTGCTCCTTATTCCTTCTCTTCCGCAGTCGACCACCGTGACTGAAGTGTTAGCTTCCTGGGATCAAAAGTGACTGGACATAAAGGGAACCTCTCTCTCCCACTCAGTGCCGAGGTAACGGATATTGGGAGCCTTTACCATCATCCTCTCTGAGGGCACGGATACCTGTACTCTACCACTACATTATCCGTACTACCCATCTCGTGGCCATGATCGTTATCGTCCGACACCGTAGGTAGCAGCTTTGGTGCCATTGGTGAAAACACTTTTTGTTGATAGGTCACTTGCCTCGTAGACGACAGCCTCTAAATGCAGATCAGTTGTCAGTCTCAGTGCCATTGTTGTAAATGATAGTGTGACGAGACGAGTTAATTCATCACTGAAACTGTGATTGATTTTCCCTGTGTCTGAAGATGATAGCTTTAAATCGAAACATTCCTTCTCTCCTTAATGTCGTCGCTTCAACGGTAAAAGGTTGTAATCCACAAAGCTCTTCCTATCGATTATTCTCCTTAAGACTGGTCACGCCCCCCAGCCACATATGGTTATGCAGTCCATCAGAACAAATTTCGTTGTGTTCATTTTCCTATGCCCATGTGTAAAGGAAAATTAATCTCACTGTACCATACTATACGAATGTATGCTTGCATTACGTATTTACGCACTCCTATTGTATAATGCATGTTAGGTTCATTTTCGGTTACTCGCCGGCATAGGAAAACGAACACAACGGACATTGTTCTGATGGACTGCATATCCATACGTGGCTGGGAGGCGTGACCAGTCTTAAGGAGAATAATTGATAGGAAAAGCTTTGTGGATTACAACCTTTTACCGGTTAAGCGACGATATATTATTACCGCGTACCTCATCTACCTTATGTAGGCTATATCCCTTCCAGAAGTTTATAATTTTTGACTTAAAATGTCTCTCTTTTCAGTTTCATTTATGTATTCCAAACAATTGATGTGATTAATTTTATATTTTACACCTTTTATACTTTAAAATTGGACACTCACCAAATTAATTTCAAAATTTAGCACTTTCCGAATGACTGAACAGCCCTGGTCACTATGTTATGTTCTAACACTGTCGTGAGAATACTTTGTGTGACCTAGGGAACCTTTCGTTTTCCCTCCTCCCGTGATGCTGTCCTTTACACACCGCTGGACCATCAGTTTTAATGTTGATAGGGGCCCATTTGAGCGCTCTCTTCCCCTAAAATAATAAAAATAACAACAATATATAGGCCTACAGGCCGTCTCACTCTTCGTTATAGGCATTCACTCCATGGCGATTATCTTACGAGTGAATCCTTGTTGCAAATTATTGGTCCTAATATTCTGTGTCAAATGAAAAGAGTTTTGGCCTCGAGAGGCTAGTCACAATATTGTCCAATCAAGTGCCTGCTATGTTGCTGGATTATCGACCACATTTAATGCACTGCACTCGGCGGAAAACCTCACTGCGTTAATATCCCTTGAGCTACGCCGAATTATTCATGAAAACGACGCAGTGGAGACAGCTTTTCACTTAATATACCTTATACGTGTTGGGAGATCAATTTTAGGACCACAAGCTTGCACGTAGTTTTTAAAAAATCCGATACTCTAAGGCCTAGTGTGTACAGTATACTATGTCTTCTGGTATGGGCTAGAATGAATATTTTACTACCACTGACTTATTTTTTTTTTCTAGTGGCTTTAGGTCGCACCGACACAGATAGGTCTTATGGCGACGCGGGGATAGGAAATGCCTAGGAGTTGGAAGGAGGCGGCCGTTGCCTTAATTAAGTTACAGCCCAAGCATTTGCATGGTGTGAAAATGGGAAACCAGAGAAAACCATCTGCAGGGCTGCCGACAGTGGGATTTGAACCCACTATCTCCCGAATGCAAGCTCACAGCCGCGCGCTCCTAATCGCATGGCCAACTCGCCCGGTCTGACTTATTTCAGTCTTACCGTTGGCTTTGAAAATATGAAAGTGACGGGGGTATTAAGGATGGTGGTAATGTCATTCCTCATTCAGGTGAAAATGTTGTTCATAGGATCGGTTGGTGTGCGCCTTTTAGTGGGCTTGGAATACTGATAGATAATAGCAATTTCCGGCTCGTTGAGAAAAGCAAAGCGAAAGTACCTTAATTCTCATTTCCCTAGTATACCTATTCAGAAATGCCTTCGACATCTATGATAGCTAATGGTGATGGTGTTAATGTTCCAACCAGTCTTCAAGCTCAACATAGGCCTACATAGCCTATATTTTACTAGCTCGGCGAAATAAATGCATTCCGTCTCACTACAAAGCAGTCTTAATACCTGGCCCAGAGTCCTTAAAAAGGTTATATCATCGATCTATCATTCAACCAATCTATCTATCTATCTATCTATCTATCTATCTATCTATCTATCTATCTATCTATCTATCTATCTATCTGTCTATATCTTCCACCTATGTATGTAACATGAATATATATACCAACTTGAGAGAAACGCGTTGATAACTGGGATGTGGTGTGTGCCTTCATGAACAGAACATTAATCTCGGGTTGTTACGAAACTATCAATTCTTTCATTTGCTAAAAATAGGTACTTATTCGCAAAATAGGGCATTGTTGGCGTTGCATTTCTATTTCACTGTAATATGAGCAAGAAGGTTCCTTAAAGGTTTCTTCACATCCCTCCTTTACTAATTTTAAAACATATAGGGTCCTTTTTCGGTTTATTTTCTCAATGACAATTAATAAACTGCCTGTATTAGGAGAATGTTTCTGCTGTAGGAACACAGTTACGAACCCTTACAGATAGTGAAATGGGTACTCTTTCGAATGTCTTACTTACTTACTTACTTACTTACTTACTTACTTACTTACTTACTTACTTACTTACTTACTTACAATACACAACACCAACAATCAATACTGATCTGCATTTAGGGCAGTCGCCCATGTGGCAGATTCCCTATCTGTTGCATTCCTAGCCTTTTCCTAAATGATTTCAAAGAAATTGGAAATTTATTGAACATCTCCCCTGGTAAGTTATTCCAATCCCTAACTTCCCTTCTTATAAATGAATATTTGCCCCAGTTTGTCCTCTTGAATTCCAACTTTATCTTCATATTGTGATCTTTCCTACTTTTATAAACGCCATTCAAACTTATTCGTCTACTAATATCATTCCACGCCATCTCTCCGCTGACAGCTCGGAACATACCACTTAGTCAAGCAGCTCTTCATCTTTCTCTCAATTCTTCCCAACCCAAACATTGCAACATTTTTGTAACGCTACTCTTTTGTCGGAAATCACTCAGAACAAATCGAGCTGCTTTTCTTTGGATTTTTTCCAGTTTTTGAATCAGGTAATCCTGGTGAGGGTCCCATACACTGGAACCATACTCTAGTTGGGGTCTTACCAGAGACTTATATGCACTCTCCGTTACATCCTTACTACAACCCCTAAACACCCTCATAACCATGTGCAGAGATCGGTACCCTTTATTTACAATCCCATTTATGTGATTACCCCAATGAAGATCTTTCCTTATGTTAACACCTAGATACTTACAATGATCCCCAAAAGGAACTTTCACCCCATCAACGCAGTAATTAAAACTGAGAGGGCTTTTCCTATTTCTGAAACTCACAACCTGACTTTTAACCCCATTCATCAACATATCATTGCCTGCTGTCCATCTCACAACATTTTCGAGGTCACGTTGCAGTTGCTCACAATCTTGTAACTTATTTATCACTCTATAGAGAATAACATCATCCGCAAAAAGCCTTACCTCCGATTCCACTCCTTTACTCATATCATTTATATATATAAGAAAACATAAAGGTCCGAAAACACTGCCCTGAGGAACTCCCCTCTCAACTATTACAGGGTCAGACAAAGCTGCACCTACTCTAACTCTCTGAGATCTATTTTCTAGAAATATAGCAACCCATTCAGTCACTCTTTGGTCTAGTCCAATTGCACTCATTTTTGCCAGTAGTCTCCCTTGATCCACCCTATCAAATGCTTTTTTTTTTTTTTTTTTTGCTAGGGGCTTTACGTCGCACCGACACAGGTAGGTCTTATGGCGACGATATCAAATGCTTTAGACAGGTCAATCGCGATACAGTCCATTTGACCTCCAGAATCCACGATATCTGCTATATCTTTCTGGAATCCTACAAGTTGAGCTTCAGTGGAATAACCTTTCCTAAAACCGAATTGCCTTCTATCGAACCAGTTATTAATTTCACAAACATGTCTAATATAATCAGAAAGAATGCCTTCCCAAAGCTTACATACAATGCATGTCAAACTTACTGGCCTGTAATTTTATGCTTTATGTCTATCACCCTTTCCTTTATACACAGGGACTACTATAGCAACTCTCCATTCATCTGGTATAGCTCCTCCGACCAAACAATAATCAAATAAGTACTTCAGATATGGTACTATATCCCAACCCATTGTCTTTAGTATATCCCCAGAAATCTGATCAATTCCGGCCGCTTTTCTAGTTTTCAACTTTTGCATCTTATTATAAATGTCATTGTTATCATATGTAAATTTTATTACTTCTTTGGCCTTAGTCTCCTCCTCTATCTCGACATTATCCTTGTAACCAACAATCTTCACATACTGCTGACTGAATACTTCTGCCTTTTGAAGATCCTCACATACACACTCCCCTTGTTCATACCCTTCCATTTTTCACTAAAATTTGTATGACTGCCAATTATGCTTGCCATCATGTTATCCTTAGCTGCCTTCTTTGCTTGATTCAATTTTCTAGTAAGTTCCTTCAATTTCTCCTTACTTCCACAGCCATTTCTAACTCTATTTCTTTCCAGTCTGCACCTCCTTCTTAGTTTCTTTATTTCTCTATTATAATAAGGTGGGTCTTTACCATTCCTTACCACCCTTAAAGGTACAAACCTGTTTTCGCATTTCTCAACAATTTCTTTAAACCCATCCCAGAGTCTGTGCACATTTTTATTTACCGTTTTCCACCGATCATAGTTTCTTTTTAGAAACTGCCTCATGCCTGCTTTATCAGCCATATGGTACTGCGTAACAGTCCTACTTTTAAGACCTTCCTTTTTATCACATTTATTTTTAACTACCACAAAAACAGCTTCATGATCACTAATACCATCTATTACTTCAGTTTCCCTATAGAGCTCATCTGGTTTTATCAGCACGACATCCAGGATATTTTTCCCTCTGGTTGGTTCCATCACTTTCTGAATCAGCTGTCCTTCCCATATTAACTTATTTGCCATTTGTTGGTCATGCTTCCTGTCGTTCGCATTTCCTTCCCAATTTACATCTGGCAAATTCAGATCTCCCGCTACAATCACATTTCTTTCCACGTCATTTCCCACATAGCTGACTATCCTATCAAATAATTCCGAATCCGCGTCAGTGCTACCCTTTCCCGATCTGTACACTCCAAATATATCAAGTTGCCTATTATCTTTAGAAATGAGCCTTCATTATGTATAAAGTAGAAGAATGCTCTATTCATATGGTTGTCTAGTAGTACCCTTAAGAAAATAACAATATCCTCCAACACCACCATCATCACTTCCTATACCACCACTTCATCTGTTCTTGGGTCCGAAGAGGTTATAATTCTATTCCCCTGTTGGTAGTTTTCTGAAACAGTTTTCTAATGTTATTTTAGACTAGCATCCCGCTTGAATACTTAAGAGTTTTACAAATAAGTCATAAAAGTTTATAAGAGCGTCGTACGCTTTGTTTCTCGACTTCTCGGCATCCCCTTCGTATCAAGGAATCCTGATGTTCATCCCATAAAAGTCCGTTCACGATCATAGAGCCGTCTTCTAATTTAAAATTCCTTTATGCTTACCCTACAAATACAAAGAATAACTTAATATCTTGAAAAAATGTTGCATCAATTTTCATATTTAATATAGGGAGCATCCTTCATAAATATTTTATTTTCTATGGCATTAAATTAAATTGAAAATCTGTACGGGGAATAAAAGAACATGGATAGCGAAAAGAAGTCCTTAGTGAATGTTTTGCATTCCTGCATCGAGTTTTATTACACATTTTATCATATCCGTCGGAGTGTTATGGCTAGTCCGCTGCGCCTGTAAACAAAGACAGGCTGGTCAACCATTTACATCACGCGGTGCTGACCGACGTCTCAAGAATCCTGCTGAACCACGGTGACAACACACCAGTAGGCTGAAAAGAACTTTTCTTTCTAATCGTGACTGTTCTTTACCCCATTATTATTATTATTATTATTATTATTATTATTATTATTATTATTATTATGTCCGACCCGTAGGCTGAGTGTTTAGAGTACTGGCTTTCGGTTCAGAGTGTCCCAGGTTCGATTCCCGGCTGGGTGGGAGATTTTAACCTTCATTGGTTAATTCCAATCCCTGCAACTCATACACCACACATAACACTATCCTACACCACAATAACCACAATAACACCCAGTTATCTACACATGGCAGATGCCACCCACCCTCATCGGAGGGTCTGACTTACAAGGGCTGCACTCAGCTAGATGTAGCCACACGAAATTATTATTATTATTATTATTATTATTATTATTATTATTATTATTATTATTATTATTATTATTATTATTATTATTATTATTATTATTATTATTGAGTTATTGTTGCAACGTGGATAATGAACGTAATGAACACGGAATCCATGGAATAGATCGCACAATCAAATCTACAGCGTTATTCACGTAGGATATTACACTACAATAACTTCTAACACTGTGCTACGTTGTAGTACGTTTTTCCGTGTGATTATTAATAACGGAGCTATCGACACTAACTTTGTTTTCTAAATTAGAAATATAGTAATTTCTGACTCTAGCAGAAAATTCCATACCACGACTGCTACGCTGTCTAATACGACAAGACCAGTGCCCGCTTTCAACCACTAGAAACGCAAGTTGAAATTTACATAATTCATATGTGGGAATTAATTACACACACTAAGTGGTAATAGTATGTACTTTCCTGCTAGTGTCAGAAAATACTATACTTCCATTTTTAAAAGTTGGTGTCGGAATCTCGGTTATTAATAATCTCACCAAAAAACGTAACACAGTCCTTCGCGATCCCTTTGAAAGCATTTAAGAATATGAAAAGGGAACATCGATATAACATTTGGATTAGAAGTTACCTTGGTGTAACATGTGTATTATCTAGTAGATAACCCAGGGAGACAAATCCCGTCGGCCATGTCCGACTCAAGCAGGCAATCGGATTTTGGGGGCCCTGCCAAAAAGTGCGTAAGGGAAGAATTTCAACAAAATATAAAGGCTAAAAAGATTTTCAGAACAGGGGCCATAAACATACAGAGAATGACCAAGACGGACAAACTCAAACAAATAAAAGAGAAGCTGAAAAATAGAAACATCACGATAGTAGCCGTGTAAGAAGCAAGAAATTGTGAACTCGGGAGACTTTATGGTGCTGAAAGGAAGATCAGAAATCGGACTACGTGCTTTGGTACAGGGATCATTAAAGACAAAAGGAGCGAGGACGGAATAACTGAGATAAAGTGCAGGTCGGAAATGATATGGACGCCGACCCTCTGAGCAGAGAATAAGAAAACGTGTTTTAAATGGACACGTATTGACCAACGAAATGGGCAGGAAGGGTCAGAAATCAATAGACAACTTCTGCGTGTAACTAGATGTTACCATTTGAAACATGTCATGCATACATATGAATATACCCATACGAGATTAAAACGCACAAATAACCAACAAAACAAACAAAAGTAGTGAAAAATTAACAGTGCCGAGAATAAAAACTGAGGTTGATGGCAACACACTTCGGGGCCAAATCGAAAAAAGCAATAGACATGGACAAGCTCACGCACAAGCTTAGGGGAATTCAGATTGACCAAGAAGTGATGAGCCAGACGAAAAGTAAAGTTATCACGAACACCAGGGTCAGGAAGAACACAAGTGGCAATGAATATCGAACAGGGGAAGACTATTAGAGCCACCATATACCCCAAAGTAGATCTAGACAAGGTAAGACGCATTCGCGACAAGTAGGCTACAGGAAGGCGATCCAAAGGCATGAAGACGAAAATGGGTAAACAAGCTGAGTTATGGGGGAATACGAAGTGAAGAAGAGACACTGGAATTGAAACGAGGACTGCGAAAAAGCAATAGAGAACAAGAGAAAGCCTAGAGTGCCCGGAACAGCAAGAAAAACCTGAAAAAGTGGGAGATCATTTTGGAAGCAGCTAGAACAGTAATATGGACAAAAAGACGGGGGGGCGGGCGATGTGTGAAACAGGATATGGACGATATCGAGAAAAACTTCAGTAAGAACAATACCAGATACATTTTCTGAAAGTTAACAAAGACATTGACATGATACAAGAGAACTGTTCACAACAGACAAGAAAGGGGACCTAGTCATAAGTGCGAAGAAGAATGGTAGAATGCAGGCAGAGTCCATCCAAGACCTACTGAACTGCGAATCACCCGGAGACGAAATGGAACTCGGACCGAATATAGAAGGGAGAGATGTAATGGCATAGGCCATAAGAGACCTGAAGAATCACAAAGCAACCAAAGATGATATGATAGTGGCATAGATGATAATTGGGGAGGTGAGAAGGCGATAGGTAATATGTCCGACAAAAACATTACCGGAATGGTGGAAAATGCGATACTAGTGCCAATACAAAATAAAAGGACGAGAGGAATGCAAACAACCAGACAGCCACATCGCTTCGCTCCTAGAGGTCGGCTGCAAGCTGCTGCCGAGACCCATTACGGAGAGAGCAGGAGAACAGCTAGAGATTAGGCCTTCTATAGGAGATAACCAAACGAGTTTTTGGAAAGGAATGGTCGCATAGAATATACCTTTTACAGAACATTGAAAGCAAGAAGACGATAATAGTATTCGAGGATTTCAGAAGGCACAAGACTTCATAGACAGACTCGAAGTAGAGAAGACTAGATGGCTCTACACGTGTACTAATAAATGAGATAATAACGGACAATAGAGCAACGGTGAGATACAGGAATGCCCTATTGGAAAGGTCTGCAATCAAGACAGTGGTCAAACAGAGAGACGGAATATAAACAATGCTAATTAACACAGAGCCAGATGGAGTTATCAGACAATGCATGGCAACAAACGACAAGATGGAGATGCGAAAGACAAACGTAGAGAGCAATAAAGATTAAAGGGCACAGGTGAACTGCCTAGCTTTCGCGAACTATGTAGCCATAGTACGTGAGGAGTAAGAACAAAAGAAGGAACAATACGACAACATGAGCAAGATAACCAGAATGGTAGGACTACGGAGCGCCTAGGACAAGAAAATACACTGAACACCGCTGGGGAATAGAAAACACCGTAGGAGTTTAAGTTGTCTACCTTGGAGAATAAAACAGGATGGAGTAGTGAAGTGATAAAAGAGAGGATGAAGAAGATGAGGACGATCTCCGTCGCGACCAGAGAAGTGTACAATAAAAGGAACATATCGACGGATGCGAAGATCATATACAACAAGGCAACGATGAGGAACGAGTTATTTTATGCGACCGACAGAATTAATGTAGGAAAAAATGAGACATAACAACTAGAGAAAGGAGAGAAGGAAATCCTGTGGAAGATACTGGGACCTAAAACAGAAAGAGGATGTGAAAGATGGGAGTGAAGATCAAGGGATGAACTTTACCGAAACATGAGGCTGATCCTAGAAGAAGTGATTCAAGTGAACACAATTTGCTGATCATGTGATTAGGATGGACATGGACAGAACAAAAAGAAGAATGTGAGAAACATTGTGTAGTACGGGAGTAAATACGGGAACCAAGTGGGTTGTTAAACCCAGGAAAGACTGGATTGAGGAGGGGATCCAGGTGGAAGGGTAGAAGTACAAACCAATATGCCGGAGATCAGAGAAGGGTACAGGAACATGATAGAGATGCACAAGTGGAGGAGACAGGGGAGGAGGAGACTGATAATCTCAGAGGAAAAGCGAGAGAGAAGGAGGTTGAGTATGAAGAGGTTCTGGGAGGAGAAGAAGAAAACCCAAAGTATGATAGTGCCACCCGTAGTCCCACAGAGGTAAGGTAAGGGTGTATTCTGCCCGAAGGCAGGTCCGAACCTCCGCAGAGGTGTACCTGAGCAGGGGTTTACGTACGGTAGGGTGGCCAGTTCGCTTTCCGCTCCTCCATTCCCTTAACCCCCAGCAACAGCGCGTGGCAACCCATCCAAAACATGACCACGCCCAATGTTGCTTAACTTCGGAGATCTCAGCGGATCCGGTGTTTCAACACGGCAACAACCGTTGGCTGGTCATGCAGAGGCCGTAACGAAATGAGAAGAAGAAGAATAAGAAGAAGAAGTAGACGATTGTCCAGTGATATCTATTACAGCGAATCGATAGTAAAAGCAAAGGAATTTTTTTATATGCCGTGAAGGTCTTTGCAGGGGTGGAACTTTAAGGCCTCGGCTATCCAAAACATTGGTGCCAAGTGAGATAGAGCGGTCAGTTAAATGCTCGGCCGTCTTCCTCTTATAGCATTTAAGCGGGTAAACATTTTGATGTAAGGTAAGTTGAGTGAATCTCAGGGCCATAAGAAGGCCTATTTGCTAATTTATTCGATTTATTGACGGTTAACCAAGCACACAGTCATGGGTAGACAATCCTCGAATCAGGTGTTTCGGTGTATATTTGAGTCCAGAATTGAAGCAAGTGCCAAGGCAATTACGTTTGACTGGAACTAAGGCATAGTATTCGTGGTTACGTAATGATGACTGATATTCCCTTCAGTATTACATTATGTCGGAAATGGATATTGCGATTTCAGGTAAAAGTTTGGCAATACATTTGGCACAGTTTAGTTGGTAAGTTTCATTCGTTTATTGCTGCCGAAAGCAAAATAGTTATAACTATCTGATAATGCATGTTATTATACTGACAAATTATTTGTTTTGACCTAACCATTGCTTCCAGCAAAGTACTACCAACTCTGTGTCACGAACGATCACCAAGCAATAGTTCGCCTCCGTAACATAGTGTTATTAGCTGCCGTCCTCGGGGGCCCGGCTTCAATTCCCGGTACTGCCAAAAATGTAAGAATGGCAGGAGGGCTGGTATGTCGTTGAAATGGTACATGCAGTTCACATGAGAGTGTGCCTGAAAAGAGCTGAACCACCTCGGGATGAGGACACGAGTTTACTTTTACCAAGCAATACTCTGCACTCATTTATGTTAATCTATATTAACGCCTTCGATGTAGCGCCGTACTGATGAATTTCAAGAAAAGTGTATGTCACTTGCTGAGTTAACTCGAATATTGCGGACATTCTGTTAATACGGGCATGGAAAATAGGGGAGGTGTATCTGCTACACTGTAAACTAAACCGTATTTCTTTGCTTTCAGAACAACTTTACCGCCGTACATACCAAGCAGCTCCTTCGTTTTATTCGTGAGATTCAGCGAATTCTAAACCAACTCTCGAAATCTTTCGTAAAATCCAGTGACTTCGAGTGGGTTAAGTGTGGAATAGCCCAAGGGAAATAACACAGTCACATTGTCGTCTGTCAGCGTCTGTAAACATTGAATATTTGTTGATTTTATGAAGAAGATGAAGGATAAATCAAGCAATCAAGCAATTAACGATATTTATTCGAAAATATATTTTCATTCTTTCAAACAGAGGACACTATCATGGTAGATAACACAGATATCAGAACGAAGTTATTTTATAAGTAATGTTACCCCAAAGATTGGTCGACTAGGTTATGAATTAGCAAATCAATGACATGCCAGTACTCTATCTACTCCGTTTAAAAAAAGGGAACATAGTATTTTATTTCATTTTTTTGTATGTGTAAACAACATTATTTGTTATATGACAGAAAAGTTTTACTGGATTAAATTGTACGACACAATGTCTAAGACATTCAAGTACTTAGCGGACGAAGAACCCTTGGTGATATACCTGTACGCTGGGTTAATACGACAGCATTTGTGCTGCTGGGGTATTCTAGGTAGGCCTACCTGGTGACAGACTTCCAATTTTAATTCTGAATTGATGACTGGAATGCCATTCATTAAGTTCCGTTAGACTAACTAAACAGCTTTCTGATATTAAAGGCAGTGGATATGAGGACGAATGCCAATAAATTTGACTGAAAATGTTGTCATGATAACCACGTGACACTCCAAAATCTGCTGGCCATCTGGTTGGGAGAGAGTAGACTTGGCAGACGAAGGGTATTAATGGATTGTACGCGTCACAATACTTTTATTTCAAAAAAGGGGTGAAATAACATCAACTATATTCATTTTTCAGAACAGAACTATAACCCGAAATTTTGCAGGTTTTAGGCATTTTGTGGCAGGTAGATAAAAGCAACGTGAAAATCAAAATAAACTCTTGAGAAAAGAATTTTAATTCACGGAAAAATCTCTTAAAACACATTTTTATTTTTATCCTTTTCCAATTTATCGGGATAGGCATTTGGATGAGATTTGGCCCAGTTTTACGACTGGATGCCCTTCCCGACGCCAATCTTTTGAGAAGGGATGTATTTACTATATGCGTTTCTATGGTGTTTGATATTATGCGTTGTATGCAGATGATCAGAAGTGTATTGAGATGAACACGAAGGCCTAGTCCCCGAGACAGACGAATAAACTATACGCAGTTCAAATCCTCGGCTCGACCGGGAATCGAACCTAAGCCCCCTGAACTGAAGAGCAGTACGATGAATATTCAGCCCAAGGAAATTGAAATTTGAAATATTTTGAGGTATAGATTTTTTCACAGTTTTTCCTTCATTACTCCCAATATTTTAATAAAGAAGTATATTTAACTTTTTCATTAGCTATATCGGCCTGTGGATGAACATCTGAGGTGCAGGAATTTTCCATTATGTTATTATTTAGCCATCAATATGATTCTTGTTTCGCTTAACTCTGGTGTTTAGAGAACACCCGCAAAAGAGATGCTATTATAAAAATTGATTCCGCGAATGTACAGTAGTTAGATTTCTCTTTTTTTTCCTGCAACAAGAAGAGAGAGCGGATCTGATGGGATGGGTCGGGCTTCTCTGGGAAGCAGAGGAAATAAGATGACTGGCAGAAAATTTTACTGCCCACGAAATCTTGATTTATGGAAGGAGAAATAACGAAGAAGACGAGATGCGAGAGAAGGAAAGAAGAAAAATTGAAATTTTTCTTGATCGAGTTTTATAACCCACACAGCAAATGGAGCAAGAAGAGGCTAAGATGGGCACATAAACACTAAGAGATTAGAATAAAAGGAGACAGGTTTGAATAGAAACGCTGCGCACTTTATACCTCCAAGTAATAAGATTAAGCGTAAACAGAAAATTTGCATTGATAAGAACATGGTTCGAGACCAAGTTGGCCCTTCAAGAGCATTTAAATAATTACAGTCACGTCCAACTGTTAAGTCTAAGTTATAATCAAAGGATTCTATCTTCCATTTTGAATAATGTTTAGTACCATACTTGTGCTAAATAATTCAAAGTATTCTGAGTGAATGACTCTAAATAAAGTTTCTGTTATATTCAAGCAGGTCTGTTTATAGGTGATCAAATACCATCTCAACATCTTGTGACTGAGCGAGTTCTGTCGGTCATCAACCACTGTCTCGGAAGAATTCTACGGATCCATTGGCCAGAGACTATCTTCATCGAATAACTGTTGAGAAGTACTGAGAAAAACCAATGGAAAACGTAAAAACTAGGGCCGGATAGGCCAGTGTCTGAGGGAGGATGATGCCATCGAGAAGGAAGCCCTCGGTTTGAAACAATAGGATGCAAGATAAAGGGGAGACCAAGGAAGGCCTGCGGAATTTTGAGATGACCTTCCTTCGTTAACTGAGTATTTTATTTCTAATTCTAACCACTATATCTGCTATACATTGCTTGAACAAAATCATGTGATTTTTCATTGATATTCCATTCTGAAAGTTGCTGATGGAAGAAAAGGATGTGCTATATTTTCCGCAGCCTGCAAGTCTTTGAAAAGTGACTTCTGCACGGGCTAAAATTTGTTGCAATTTCTTCGTAAATTAAAATATTAAGGAAGCATTCAGACATTTTTCATTTCACGCTTCCTGTGATACAAATTACGTTTGGAAACAAAATATACCTACTAGTGAACTGCAACCTGGGTTAGCCTAAATATCAATTTTCATAACAATAGGGTTAGTGTATTTTGAAAGATGGTAGAACAGACAGTCAAACACACAGACATGAATCGACTATTCACCGTCATCTGCCGTAGAATGAGTGAAGTATGCTAAAAACCGTAAATAGGTGCAAATACGTTACCGTAGATAAAATACAAACTGGTGATGTTATCATTCAAATAGTAAGATCCAAGATTGATGCAGGTCTAAACAGTAAAGGTTGGAGAGTTATTAGGAATGCGCTTGTGTTGTCTAGAATTGATCAGAGGGGCCGGTGACCTAGATGTTAGGCCCCTTCAAACAACAAGCGTCGTTACCTTAATCATCGTCAAGAATGGATCAGAATGGCGAATTCACTTCAAATTAGGTGGTGATCAATCTTCCGATATGGACAACAAAAACAAGATAACTTATAATCCCACCATTCCATACTTCGAGGATAAGTTAATCTAGCTACTGTAACATCGATGGGTTAAGTATACTAGCGGAGGCGTCGGGATCTCCTTCGAATGTGCACTGTGTTACATATGTCGACTTGGCCTTGTTTTAGAGCCGGATGCCCTACCTGATTCAAACCCTATACAGAGGGAAATATTCACTATTACCTGTTTCTATAATAGTTGGTAGTGTGATCTGTGTAAATGAAGCGGAATATATTACTACGAACATAGACACCCAGTC
Organism: Anabrus simplex; assembly: GCF_040414725.1. Classification (NCBI taxonomy): domain Eukaryota; kingdom Metazoa; phylum Arthropoda; class Insecta; order Orthoptera; family Tettigoniidae; genus Anabrus; species Anabrus simplex. Next base: position 209,671,658 of record NC_090265.1, read on the forward strand.
CCCAAATCATAGCATTGGATAATCATAATAAGTTAACATTTCCGGCCTGACTGACAATCGAACCAAAGGCCAGTACACTGACCATTCAACAAAGGAACTGAATAATAATAATAATAATAATAATAATAATAATAATAATAATAATAATAATAATAATAATAATAATAATAATAATAATAATAATAATAATGTTATTGCTTTCAAGACCCACTACCTACCCCTGCGGTTTTTGAAGGCACCGAAGTACTGGAATTTTGTCCTGTAGGAATTTCTTTACGTGCTAATAAATCTGCCGACTTGAGGGTCGTGTATTTGAGCACCTTTATCAACGGTCTGAGCCGGTATCAAACCCACCTTCTTGGAGTCAGAAGGCCAGTGTTTTTCTACCTGGACCGCTCAGTCAGGCTTTGAATAATAATAATAATAATAATAATAATAATAATAATAATAATAATAATAATAATAATAGGTAGAAGAAGGGAAATAAGAGAAGAAGAAGAAGAAGAAGAAGAAGAAGAAGAAGAAGAAGAAGAAGAAGATGAAGATGATGATGATGATGATGAAGAAGAAGAAGAAGAAGAAGAAGAAGCATTTGATGGGAAGATCTATACTCATCCGAAAAACATCAGTAGATCAAAGTTAGTCACGTACAAGAGTAAAAAGCAAACAGCCGTGATCCTTTCGGTGGAACAGTGTGGATGAAATATAAAGGAATGACGTAGCACGGTCGAATGACGTCAAAGTCTCACGTGTACGCAATTTAAACATAATTACTTGGCGGCAAATTGCATGGCTCATGTTATTCACGGCTTGATTAAAGCTGGCCCTCGTGTTAGCCGGAACCGGCAGCTACTCGCTGGAGAGGGTCTTTTATTCATCGCTGCTCTTTTATAGAGAGCATTCTAAACACGAACACCACAAACTTAGCTTCTGGATTTCATGTAACCAACTTGTATCATGATATAAGAGTAACTATTTTGTATTATTTAAACTTCAGAATGAAATAATATCACTCTATAAATAATTATATTCTTCTTCTTCTTACGTTCCGGCCTTCTAAGGACCACGTTGCAATTTCAATTCTTCCTCCTTAGTTCTTTCCTTTTCTTCCAGTATTCTTTCATTGTTTCACTGTGCTTCTTTTTCCTGTCTTCAGTCCCCCTTGTGTCTGTTTTCTTTTCCTTCCTCCCTTGGAATCCTTCCATTTGTAAGACTTTCTTACTAAAAATCTTTCTTTCCAATAATTCTTCTTCTCGTGTCTTGTTCCTTTCCAGGTCTTTCTTGACTTCTTGAATCCAGGTGGTAGTTGATTTCTTTTCCCAAAGGTACTTGAAGATTCGTTTAGTTAGACTATTGTCATCCATTCTGTAAATGTGTCTAGCAATCTCCTTTTTCTTATTGTTTCTGATATGTTTTCTATGCTCTGGTAAATTTCATTGTTACTTCTTAATTTCCAAAACTCTGCAATTCTTAGAGGACCTAATATTTTCCTTATAATTCTTCTTTCTAATATTTTATAATTTATCGAGCTTGTAGTTCAGTGCGAGACATTCGCTGGCATAAAGGCATTCTGGATTTCACTACTGTGTTGTAGTGCTTTATTTTAAGTTTTCTTGATAAGCACTTTTTGTTATAAGTATTCTTAGTTATACCGTAAGCTCTTTCCACCTTTGTATCCTCTCCTCTATAGCAGATTTTCCTAAACCATTTTCTTGAATTCTATATTATAATAAAGTACAGTTTTGAAGTTATTCTTTATAGTGTGGTACAATATTCATTAAGTTTTTGAGCAGAGGAAATCCAAAGGTGATGTTCAAACTTGTATCACAACACTAATTGTCGAATTGCGTACTATGTAAATGTGTGAAGGTTGATTTTAACGGAGGAGAATTTATTGTACGTATATATACACATCCTCACTATTGACCGTTATGCCTTGCAGCGTTAAGTTTTTACGCCTCTCTGGATTAAATAACCACCTCCAAAATCCTATTTTTGTAACTATCTCAGTGGCCTCGTTTACATTCATAACTCTTATCTTCAAAATATTAAAAACAGAGTCTAACCATCGTCACCTTGGCCTCCCTCTCTTACAGAGTCTCTGGCAGAGTCCTAGATAACTTGCCCTCATTTATTCACCTCACATGTCTCTACCACCGAAGCTAGTTTATACGTGGGCCGATGACCTTCGATGTTAGGCCCCTTAAAACAACAAGCATCATCATCATCGTCAGTTTATACGTACAGTTTATTCCTACCTTCGTCGTTATCTCATCATTTCGAGTACCCTTCTACTATTGATCGCTACTTTCATGTCGATTACTTCGAGCTTGTGAATATGATCTTCTGACTCCACCTAACGTTCCCTCCCGTATATCAAATTCGGTCTGAAAATCTACCGATATAAAAATAGTTTCTTCGAGGATTCACTTCTTTCTCGCAGAATTCTGTTGATCGTAACTGCGAGCAGACAGCATTAGCTTTGTTACAACTTGAATCAATTCCACTTACTATGCTACCATCCAGGGATTGTATCTATTTTTTAGGATCCTCAGTATTTAATATAGATCCATGCTTAGCGAAAACCGTTTCTTTTTACGATCAGGATTTATGATGAGAATTATCGGGCCTACTATTTTAAATCAGCTTTTTAAATTTCATTGCCAGTATCAATGTATTCATAGTCCCTAAATCTGTACGTCCTTCACAGCGGTATTGAGAAAACGGGGAAGTTCCTTGACCGCTGCAGGATGTAGTTTCAATATGACGGAGTTACAGCTCACGCGGCGGTGGTCGTCCGAAATCATCTCCATGCGACGTATCCTGATAAATGAATAGGAAGTGGAGAACCTGTCCCCTGGCCCACCTGATCGCCCGACATTACGCCCCTGGAACTTTTTGTGGGGCCATGTAAAACAATTGGTGTAATGCACAGCAGCCGGCCAATGATGGTCACCTTAGACATCTCATCACGAGGCATGCCAATCCGTTTCGCCGGAGATGTTGTAACGTGCCAGACGGTCCTTACAACATATCGCGCAGCTCTGTATCGACCACGGAGCTCGTCAGTTTGAGCAGGTCTTACGTTAAACGAGGCAGGTAACTGATATGCTGTCACACGTTTTCTAGCCTCGTGTAACCCAAGTCCGTGCACTATGCCATGATACCAACGGCACTTTCAGGGCCCCATAAACAAATCTGTCTGTGGAACCTTGCCATACTGGCGGTAAAATAAAACATCACTTGCGTAAGATTCAAACCTTCCTACCCTGAGACCTGTTCACTAATATACCTTGGTCGCAACCCCCGCCAACTGATCTTTTGCGAGCTTTGCCCTACAGTGGGCAGCCTATGCATTACCTATTCCCGGTCTGTGTGTGCATCTCCTCTTGTACGCACGTGTCGTCGTATCTATGCTCGTTTTACTGATTCGTTCGCGGTAACAATAATCAATTAATAGTGGCTCTCACGATTCCTCCTGTAGGCCAATTCTAACCCATAACCATACATTTCGTTGCATTACCCCGGATTAGCAAGAGGGACAAACATTTTTTTAAATTCTAGTACACGCGGCGGTTTGCATAAAAGTAGATCGCAAAGGGCGGGTGGGCCGACCATTATATCACATGTTATGTTAGTTGAGTTTCATGCAAACTGGTGTTGTCTGGAGAGTTGTTCCAAATTACCATACTTTCCAAAGAAAATTCTGGCAGCCTTGTATAAGCTCGTTCCAGAAATTTATTCAAATATTACATACTTTCAACTTTGGCACCAGAAGGCCACAGCAAATGTATTGGTGGGCTGTGCGTTTTCTTCTCGCTGATATAAAGTTCTCTATCAGCCAGGGGGGGGGGGTAGGGGCTTACAGGGGGCTAGCCTCTCCCCATGGAGTTTTCACAAAAGTAAAATAAGCAGAAGCTGGCAATAAACTAAATAAACATTTCACAGAGACATAATTGTACAATCAACAGATCTATTGATCTAAGAAGCCTCGAAATTTGGATTTTAGATTGTAAACCGGACATACCATTCGCTGCAAAACTGTTGACCTTGATCATATTGCTCTTGTTCAGTAAGATCGTTTCCTGCACTGCGTTCTGAATATCACCATAATTTAGTTGTATCAGTGTCATTATACTGTAATGACAGTCATGCATGCGCGCAAAACACACGCATAAGCATTTCTATCTTCATTTTGTAACTATAGTGTACCCCCACCTAACGGCCAATCCTGGCTACACTACTGCTATCTGCTTCTGAAATTCAGAATTTCACAACGTAAAAAGAACGGTGACGATGATAGGATGATTAAGATATTTTAAATTTATCGTATTAATCTAATCTATACATGGGCTGATCTGTACTGCGCCGCATAGCAATGAAAGCCTGTCGTAAATACTAGCTCTGCCATTGTGGGAGATCCACCCACTCTGCCTTGAACGATTGTAATTGCCGAACTTCGTCCGTGTACGCCAGCATCATTAAGCGGAGCTTAACAAAGCCTGCATGCGAATGTTCCTGTTTAGCTCGCTCATTCGGCAACCAGATAATCCTATCTAAACCAGACTTGAGCTATAAACCGTCATCCAGTCCAGCTCGTAAATCATGAGCACCAAATCATTTCATTACCATACCCACAAGCATGGACACCACACTTATTTTTAAAATACTGGATTAGACATTTAAATGTGTAGATTCTTCTTCTAGAGTTGGAAAAAACACGAATGAATGGCAAGTGTCACATAGACTTTTCAAACACACGGGGGAAAAATATAAGAGTTATCGGTCTCGAATTTATTATTTGGCATTGACTACAACAACTAAACCGTTCACTGATGTCAACACTTCACAAATAACTTTCTAATTCGATTCTGTTTAATATTGCATCAGATAAATAAGATTGATCGGGAGTAAATTGCAAGATAAGTTATCTGATCACCCCTGGCATTTCAATTTAAGCTCTTTTATTTTACGTCGCACTGACACAGACAGATTGGTTGACTATGATGGGATACGGCACAGCTAGAGTTATGGAGGAAGCTAATTATCATATATTTGACCCTTTGCTTAACCGATAACATTATCTCGGGCTCAGCTTTGTAACAGTATCCCACATCATGGGTCAGAATTTTCATTTAGATGATCACATCGTGGATTTTTCAAAAACACTTTCCAACTTCAAATTTCGGTGTGTTATCCTTTTGGGATTCGGACTATTTTCCTACGTCAAATGGTCTGGGCATAGTGGGCCACTTTCGTATGTCGTTTGGCTTCGCCGTTATCAAAGTAGTCACTTCTTTAAAAGCCCCCCTTAGACCCCCTCTCACCAACCTATTTAACTGAGGCCCAGCACATGCCACAATTTCTATCATGTCTCATATTTACAATCAAATAATACCATTCGGATCGGATCTATAGTTCCGGAGTTATAAGAGTGATTGCGAGAACATAATTTCGTCACACTAAGGTTCTAACGAACGTATGTACGTAAAGATAGTTTATATACGTCACAGTGAAGAAGAGGAACGATATCCTACTCCCAAGAACTGAATATTACCTTACAGATTAGGTCTCATTAAACATTTAATTTAATTTTTGATCATGTTAAGTATATTATGTCGAAGCAATCGAAGACTGTACACTGCAGAAACTACTCATTTCTTTCATTCTACTCGTGACTGTGGCAGACAAGGTCGCAAAATTGATTTAAAGCGATTGGTTATAGAATTTCAGGGGTCGTCGATCCAAACAAAAGGATCGGTTCCATTTTCTTCACCTCATGAACCGTGAAAAAATCTCGTTCTGTGACCTCAATTATCGGATGAAATGAGCTGCATTAATCGCTGGCACAAAAATAATCCTGCAGGGTCTCACGTATAGGTTACCGTTAAGAAAAGAAAAGAAGCCGACCTAGTGGCAAGAATTAATGGTCAACGCCCACACTTAGAAACTAACGAAACTAAATATAAATATCAGTAGCTCTACAGAAGTGTCTTAAAATAACCAATGCCTCCAACATACACGCCACAATGAAAGTGGAATAGCGGAAGGCAATGTGCTGAAAATTAGCCACCCGTTTCCTACCTCCCATAATACCCTACAATATTTTCATTATAACGTATAATAATTTTAATCTATATCTTAAAAGAGTTAACTAAAAACAGCTTTGGAAAATCTGTCCGTCCGTTTTACTAGACCGGGCGAGTTAGCCGTGCGGTTAGGCGTGCGCAGCTGTGAACTTCCATCCGCGAGATAGTGGGTTCGAACCCCACTGTCGGCAGGCCTGAAAAAGGTTTTCCTTGGTTTCCCCATTTTCACACCAGGAAAATGCTGGGGATGTCCCTTAACTAAGGCCACGGCGGTTTCCTTTTCACTCCTAGGCCTTTCCTATCCCATCGTCCCCATAAGACCGATCTGTGTCGGTGCGACGTAAAGCAAGTTTAAAAAAAACGTTCTATGGACTGATTTGTTTAATTTTTGTTTCATTCTCTCCGGAATTACCTGCCGGTGAATTATGAGATATTGATAGGTCTCTAAGTTCAGCCAAATTTGAGTAATCATAAAATCATATCGTTATATAATAATTCCAATAATTGTAGGCGAAGGCTTACCCCAACCCGAAATACATTTTGTACTTTTCAGGTTGCTAAACGACTAACACTGTCATTAATCCTCTACTGCATAGTGTTGCCATCAGGCAACATATAACTCTTCACCTGTGCAAATGGCTAGAGATTGTGGACAGAGGTCCTCATCCTGAGGTGGTGCAGCTCTTTTGAGGCACACCCCTGTTGGAGGTGAGCTGCATGTAACATTTCAACCACATACCAACCCTCCTGCCAGTTTTAAATTCCTGGGAGTACCGGGAATCGAACCCGGGTCCCCGAGAACGGCAGCTAATAACACTTACCGTTACGCTACGGAGGTGGACGCGTATCGAGGTAGTTTGACGGCACAGCTTCAACTGTACAGTCAATCGAACACATATACCAGTGATGCCTTGTTTTTTTCTTACATAACTGATGACAAAACAGCCCTACAAGCAAAGGTACCCTTTCCACCTCGTCAACATCCACGCGTACCAACCACCGTTTATTTTTCGTGGGCTCCCCCCCATCACATTACCACAGGCTTCAGGAGTACGTCTAGCTCAAACTCAAAGACATTACCGGTACCGACCTCGGGTCGTGCAAGATTACTTGCGCCTTGCAATACGTACCCATGGCCTGTAGGCAGTACTGATCGGTCATTGAATGTTAGTTCAAAATCGCGAAAAATATTCATCTTTAGTAATGTCTTTACATGCAGCCATGTTTGATTATCGCCTTTCAAGCCAGAGAATAGACACTTCCTCTGATTACGGAAGAACAATATTCCCTGCTAGATGATCTTTTATTCTCTAACTTTTTCCTTTCAACAGATGGCAGAACGTTCCTAATAACTTACATGCTGCTAAGATAACAAAATATGCTTACAAAGAGACCCCATCATAACATACGCCTTAGACATTATCTTGGAACCCCTATCGAAGGATAAACTAGCTACACGAGAAAGAGTGAAGGCCATGTATCTTAAAAAAACTTCTCTACCTGGCGAAAAACACTCCTTCGAGACTTACCTATGAGCTCACAAGACAACCATTCTATATAGAAGGACTGCGATTAAAAATAACATTTCCTCTACAACACAATACCAAGCTTGACAATAAGAAGCGAATATATGGATAGAATTTTACCAAACAGATGACACGATGACGTCAGAATTGATGAATTCTGATTACGAACTGGGGCGTACCATAACGCGCTTCTTATTAAATGTTCATAAAATCATTGAAAGGGGCAGGCAAAACAAGTTATATTGCGATTGGTATATCAAGGCGAGTTATCTGACCTATTTATAACGAATGCTGCAAAGCAGCACGGGTCCTGTACTAGTAATAATAATAATAATAATAATAATAATAATAATAATAATAATAATAATAATAATAATAATAATAATAATAATAAAGCGCATAATAAAAAATTATTAGAAATTGTTAAAGTTACACAGATTATTGAAGCAGCGAAATTTAATGAAACAATTAAGTCAATGGTCCTAGAACTACAGTGTACAATACCAGGAGTTCGAATTTTTCTTTGACAACACTTATCTAGTATGTACAGTTGAGTGGACAGAATCTTGGCGATATATCGTCGTTGCGTCTCGAAATACCGCTATGTTACCATGTTGAGGGGAGAAATACTGACCCACAGCACATGTATCACTTAGAACGAAAATTCGTTGGAGGAGTTCATGCACTAAGCCAGGGCCTCTCAAACGCCCAAAACCTCACGCGTGCAAACAGCGGCGCAAAGTTCCTGCGCACAGTGCATCGGTCCCGCTCGGCTCGGCTCGGACCAACGCTTCGTCTCTGGGCTACTCGGCTAAGCTCGGCTCAACTCGGCTCAACTCGGCTCAACTCGGCTCAACTCAGCTCGGATTTGGAGCGCTACGGAGCAAGTGAGTAAGAGGGAGTCAGGGGAAGCGAGCGAGACAGGCGTGGGGAAAGAGAGAGACAGCGCTATTGCTTCAAATCGAGGAGTGGGGGTCTGCACTCTGGTCAACCAAGCGAAGACGTCTTTTGCACCGTGCACAGTGCATGCACTCTGAGAGGCCCTGCACTAAGCCATAGAAGTTGACAGAACGTTTCCGGTCAGAGTTCTAACTTGAAAAATTATCACATAGCGGTTTTTCTAGGCGCATCGTCGATATAAACTTCGTTTTATATTGGCAATGTAATGTTACAATGCCGCTGACTCTCCCAGGACCAGCACATATCTTGTTCTAACAATTCACTTGTGGTGATTGGCAGCCTACCCTCACTCGTGGTTAGTACGAGGTCAAGTAGCTAAACGAACACGTAAAGGCTGGATACCTTAGCCAAAATTCAAAATTAATTCTGTATCTTCCTTTATGTGCTTTGCTTGAAAATGAGCTGAAAACCAATATTCAAATTCCTTCAATGAAATGCGAAGTATTGTGTCTGTTTTTTCAATGAGATGAAACCACTATAATAATAGGCTAGGGATCGGAGATGAGGTGAGAAGAAATTATGTACTAAGGCATATTTTACGAGCGGATGGAATTCCCGACGCCAACCTCAGCTGAGGAGCAAATGAATATGAAATGAATGACAGTAAACGAAATTGGGTAAGGAGGTTGAAGAGATCGGCTGTGGCCTTTTAGCTCACCTCCACTGGGGGTATTCTGAAAAGGGCTGCACCACCTCGGGACGAGGACACGAGTTTATCTTACTTTACTTTATTACATTTCATTATACTGTACTACAATTTAGAAACAGTTTAATAGAACTACTATAATAATTAATTTGTCTTTCACACTTTAAAGGAAAGCTCTAACTAAAATATCTACAGGAACCACCATGGTGAACCCCGCTCCAACTCGTTGCTGTTTGTGTTACTGAGCTACTGTACAGGAGCTTTTAGAGTACTGTTACATAGATCTGGTGTAGACACACTTTAGTGCGTTTCAACCATCCAGTTTCAATTATTCTTTCCCTTCTCATTTTGGACTGGCCTTTGTTCATAGGTTAGCGGTCGTGAGTAGGAGTTTCCTTCTAACCAAGAAGAGGCTGGCTCGCCCAGGGGTTGGTGTGACCCGCATATGTTAGGAGTTTCTGCCAACATTAGATTGAGAGAAAACACTATTGTAAACTAGGTGCATCGGCACGATTCCGTGCTCCCAACTGAACATCAAAGTCCATGAATGTGGATGGAGAACTGCGAAACTTTTCCCTGAAAAAATACCTACTGACACGGTTAGGGATTGAACGTGGGAGGCTAAACAATCTCCTGACCACCGGTGCACACATATGAATACATGGGAAGAAAAACGCGATAGTTTCCACGTAGAGCAACAGTTAAGGATTAAATGTTCATATTTATAACCTAAACAAATTGTATTAAAAAAATCAGTTTTCACTTCATTGCATCACAAAGATCCAAGGTCTGTTCTTTGCTCACTGGACTATGAGAGGGATGTTTTCCGCACAGAAAGGGTTGCGCACTCTCACAGGCTAAGCTAGGATCAAGAAGAATCCTCCTTTTACGATTGCCAGAATGAAATACTGTATGTCCCATCCGTGCAGCATGTGCACGTTTTGGAAATGTAGATAGCTGGTGGGTCTACCTTATTTATTGCCCTTCGCAGAGCTGCTACTGACTCTCCCTCTATTGTCTCCTCCTGCCGTCAATATATTTACCAGTGGCGACACGCGGTATATTTTAATTATGCTGTTCAATGATTTCAAACTGACGAAATTAGAACAATGCAGAAAAAGTACCGCATATGATATCAACTACCTTGAGAAGGCATATTCATGTGAAGCCATTTAGGCATCCTGCGCGTCAATTTTCATTTTAATCTATCAGATGATGAAAAAGTTGCAACTCTACTGGGTGATCTACTGCTGAGCTTTAATTACTTTCGTAGAGCAAACCCATTGTGTGTGACAAAAGTTCCTTTTCATACCGACGTCAAACGACATTTTTTGCAGAATTAATTTTCTGTCCTCTCTTCAAAAACCCGATTATTCCAGGAGCTATAGGTTACATAGGCATACATACATACTTAATTTACATACGTCTTCTTCATGGACAACTATGTGTGTCAAATGTGTACTACTACTACTACTACTACTACTACTACTACTATAATAATAATAATAATAATAATAATAATAATAATAATAATAATAATAATAATAATAATAATAATAATGTTCGGCAGCCCTGAATATGGTTTTCCGTGGTTTCTCATTTTCACACCATTCAAATGCTGGGGTTGTAAAGGCCAAAGCCACTTCCTTCCCACTCCTAGTCCTTTCCTTACATATCGTCGCCATAAGACCTATCTGTGTCTGTATGACTTAAAGGAAACCATATCAACCAACACAGAATACGCAATGGTGAATACATCCCTTCTGTTCAGCTTGGCGTCCGGAAGGGCATTCGGACGTAAAACAGGGTCAAGTCTACACGCGGAACAATAATAATAAGTGGTGATGAGGGGATCAGGACAATACAAACGAGTTTAGAAATCAAACTTCTAACAATTTTCTTCCAGATACAAATTGAGATACAGAAATGTAGACCTAATGTCGGATTAGAGGACGTCTGGGGACGAAATAGCTCGACAGGACCCACCATGGCATCTTAAATCACAGTTGTATTTCACAACCCACTTTCTCAATTCCAAGTGGTCAAGCTTCTTCAAAAACCGCATGTAGAATTTTTGTCTGAATACAGAACTCCCTTCACTCACTCCGTCATTCAAAAGTGAACACCGAACTGAGAACAAGCAGATCAACGTGGAGACTCCCAACTGATAAAATATGTTACCATACTGCGTCATATTATTTTACCCTACTCAGATCTGAATAGAAATAAAGTGTTAAGGATTTGGTTTCTACATTTAAATTGCCCTGATCCACTTTATCATGATTTGAGATTACTTGACGGCAGTTTGTTGCTCTCGCAGAAATATTCTGCAGTCCACGTTGAATTTTAAATCTTCCCTTTACTCAGTTGTTCTACATTCATGAATAAAATGGAGCCAATTTCCTTCTCTAGGGTTTTGGACGTTATTATTAGTTGAGATGGTAAGTGCTTAGATAATAAGTATACTAACAGGCTAGTGTACTGGGATGGAGAGAAGGTGGAATATGATAAAGCAAGCCACAGCATGATAACGAAGAGAACAGATCCCGACCAATCACAGTCCTCAACGTGAGATGAGATGCTGCGCATGCCAAGCAGGACGCTCTGCCCGGATCCATACCGAACGGCTCCACCCTTGCTGGAGCGGTCTCTGCGAGCCCTGGCATTTAGGCAATCTGCATTACATGTCACGTCTAGCTATCTCTGTCTTTGTCAGTTTAATTCCCCTGGGGTTGTTGCAATTTGAGCCAGCTACGTGTGTGTACAAGCACGCAGATCTACGTGAGATTGATTTGTGGCCAAGCCTCCTCCTCCTCCTCACCCCCCTCAGCTACAACATGTGCAGATGTTCATTAGATGGAGCTGGAAATAAACCTGGCCCGGGGTTATCCAGGAAGGGACCGCCTGCCTGCGTGTCTGTTTGGTTAGCGTGCTCACGTAAATTACCTTGACAAGTAAAATTAAACCCTTTTATCAGAGTATGGAGCAAGCTCGTAACACTGGCATGTTACTTCTGTTCGTAGCCAAATGAATCCATGATCAAAAAAATTACTTTAGCAAAGTATGTTCGCAGAGATTAAAACAACGAATAGTAAACATTACCATTACACTACACTGCAACAAAATTAACCAAAACAGAACAAGTGTGTGTCTCTGACGACTGGTGTTGAGAATCATACGCAATTAAAAAATCCAAAATATGCATGCGAATATCAACTAAAATGCTTAAATATGCACCATAATATGCAAAGACAACTGCGAGTCTGCAAACTTGCTTTTAATCATTTTTAATCATTAAGATAATCACGTTACTTATTTATTACACACACAAACACGTCTTTCCTACCCTTTCTTAAAATCTAACCAAATTTTGAATTTATACAGCTATGAAATATTATAATTTTCCCCACAGTTTCTGGTTTCAGATTATTTCTTCTGTCCTTATAAATATGTGTTGTTGTTTGAGTCATCAGTCCATAGACTGGTTTGATGCAGCTCTCCATGCCACCCTATCATGTGCTAACCTTTTCATTTCTACGTAGCTATTGCATCCTACATCTGCTCTAATCTGTTTGTCATATTCATACCTTGGTCTACCCCTACCGTTCTTGCCACCTACACTTCCTTCAAAAACCAACTGAACAAGTCCTGGGTGTCTTAAGATGTGTCCTATCATTCTATCTCTTCTTCTCGTCAAATTTAGCCAAATCGATCTCCTCTCACCAATTCGATTCAGTATCTCTTCATTCGTGATTCGATCTATCCATCTCACCTTCAGCATTCTTCTGTAACACCACATTTCAAAAGCTTCTATTCTCTTTCTTTCTGAGCTAGTTATCGTCCATGTTTCACTTCCATACAATGCCACGCTCCACACAAAAGTCTTCAAAAACATCTTTCTAATTCCGATATCAATGTTTGAAGTGAGCAAATTTCTTTTCTTAAGAAAGCTCTTCCTTGCTTGTGCTAGTCTGCATTTTATGTCCTCCTTACTTCTGCCATCGTTGGTTATTTTACTACCCAAATAACAATATTCATCTACTTCCTTTAAGACTTCGTTTCCTAATCTAATATTCCCTACATCACCTGCCTTCGTTCGACTGCACTCCATTACTTTTGTTTTGGAGTTATTTATTTTCATCTTGTACTCCTTACCTAAGACTTCATCCATACCATTCAGCAACTTCTCGAGATCTTCTGCAGTCTCAGATAAAATAACAATATCATCGGCAAATCTCAAGGTTTTGATTTCCTCTCCTTGGACTGTGATTCCCTTTCCAAATTTCTCTTTGATTTCCTTTACTGCCTGTTCTATGTAAACATTGAAAAGGAGAGGGGACAAACTGCAGCCTTGCCTCACTCCTTTCTGGATTGCTGCTTCTTTTTCAAAGCCCTCAATTCTTATCACTGCAGACTGATTTTTATACAGGTTGTAGATAATTCTTCGTTCTCGGTATCTGATCCCTATCATCTTCAGAATCATAAATAGCCTGGTCCAATCAACATTATCGAATGCCTTTTCTAGATCTACGAATGCCATGTACGTGGGCTTGTCCTTCTTGATTCGATCCTCTAAGATCAGACGTAAAGTCAGGATTGCTTCACGTGTTCCTACATTTCTTCTGAAGCCAAATTGATCTTCCCCCAACTCAGCTTCAACTTGTTTTTCCATTCTTCTGTAAATAATACGTGTTAAAATTTTGCAGGCATGAGATACTAAACTAATAGTGCGGTAGTTTTCACACCTGTCAGCACCGGCTTTCTTGGGAATAGGTATAACAACATTCTGCTGAAAATCGGATGGGACTTCTCCTGTCTCATACATCTTGCACACTAAATGAAATAACCTTACCATGCTGGTTTCTCCTAAGGCAGTCAGTAATTCAGCGGGAATATCATCAATTCCAGGTGCCTTGTTCCTATTTAGGTCACTCACAGCTCTGTCAAACTCTGACCTCAAAATCGGGTCTCCCATTTCATCAGCATCAACAGCCTCTTCATGTTCCAAAATGAAATTATCTACATCGTTACCTTGATAAAACTGTTGGATATGCTCCTGCCATCTTTCTGCTTTGTCTTCTTTCCCTAGAAGTGGCTTTCCATCTGAGCTCTTAATATTCATGCACCTAGATTTCCTTTCTCCAAAGGTTTCCTTGATTTTCCTGTATGCAGCATCTACCTTTCCCAGGACCATACAGCCTTCGACATCCTTGCACTTCTCCTTCAGCCATTCTTCCTTAGCTACCTTGCACTTTCTATCCACTTCATTCTTTAATCGCCTGTATTCTTTTCTGCCCTCTTCATTTCTAGCATTCTTGTATTTTCGTCGTTCATCAATCAGGTCTAGTATCTCCTGAGTTATCCACTGATTCTTAGTTGATCTTTTCTTCCTTCCTAACATTTCTTCGGCAGCCCTACTGACTTCATTTTTCATGACTCTCCACTCTTCCTCTACTGTGTTTCCTTCGGCCTTTTCATTTAGTCCTTGTGCAACATGTTCCTTGAAACAATCCATCACATTTTCTTTCAACTTGTCTAGATCCCATCTTTTTGCATTCTTTCCTTTCTTCAATTTCTTCAATTTCAGATGGCATTTCATGACCAACAAGTTGTGGTCAGAGTCCACGTCTGCTCCTGGGAAAGTTTTGCAATCCAACACCTGGTTTCTGAATCTCTGCCTAATCATAATGAAGTCTATTTGATACCTTCCAGTGTCTCCAGGTCTCGTCCACGTATACAGCCGTCGTTTGTGGTGTTTGAACCAAGTATTGGCGAGGACTAAATTATGGTCAGTGCAGAATTCAACCAGCCGACTTCCTCTTTCGTTCCTTTGTCCCAATCCAAATTCTCCTACTGTGCTACCTTCTCTTCCTTGGCCTACCACTGCGTTCCAGTCTCCCATCACAATTAGATTCTCGTCACCTTTGACATATTGTATTAAATCTTCTATCTCCTCATATAATCTTTCAATTTCTTCATCATCCGCTGAACTAGTAGGCATATAGACCTGCACTATTGTGGTGGGCATTGGTTTGGTGTCTATCTTGGCGACAATAATTCTTTCACTATGCTGGTCGTAGTAGCTTATCCGCTGCCCTATTTTCTTATTCATTATTAAACCAACTCCTGCATTACCCCTGTTTGATTTCGTGTTGATAATTTGGTAGTCGCCTGACCAAAAATCCTGTTCTTCCTGCCAACGTACTTCACTTACACCAACTACATCTAACTTTAGCCTATCCATCTCCCTTTTCAGATTCTCTAACCTACCACAACGATTCAAACTTCTAACATTCCACGCTCCGACTCGCAGAATGTCAGTATCCATCTTCCTGATGATCGCCCCCTCTCGTGTAGTCCCCACCCGGAGATCCGAATGGGGGACTAGTTTACCTCCGGAATATTTTACCCGGGAGGAAGCCATCATCAGTACATCTTTCATACAGAGAGAGCTGCATGTCCTCGGGAGGTGGTTACGGCTGTAGTTTCCCGTTGCTTTCAGCCGTGTAGCAGTATCAACCCAGCTAAGCCATGTTGAGTATTATTCCAAGGCCGTATCAGTCAATCATCTAGACTGCCGCCCTTGCAACTACCGAAAGGCTGCTACCTCCCTTTCGATGAACCATTCGTTAGTCTGGTCTCTCAACAGATACCCATCCGATATGGTTGCACCTGCGGCTCGGCTATCTGCATCATTGGGACACGCAAGCCTCCCCACCGCGGCAAGGTCACATGGTTCGCAGAGGAGGCTTATAAATATACTTATGTTAAAAATGTCCTATCAACATCACGAGAAGTGAAGGTACAAAACTTAAAAAGCTATGATTAATGTCTACATCACGTTCACTGTTGATGTAGGCCTAGTGGTCGTAAGAACCTTTAGTTTTATGTGAAATTAATCGAAACTTCACTGATGTGAATCTTAAATTCACGATAGATGAGTAAGAAGCGCCTGATATAAGTAAGTGGCAGACTCGGCTGTCATAAGAACTCATCATTGGGTTGAGTCCCAGAAGAAGAAACAACATTTAGAAAGTGGTATTTCCAGTAGATTTGTTTTTATGAAATTTTGAAATAAAACTTCATGGCTTAATAAATAAGAGTTCAGGTATTCCGACCGCGTGGATTCGAGTTTGATTCCCACCGAGTTGCGGGGTTTTAAGCACGTGATGTTTATTTCTAAGACTTGGAGCTGGGTGGCTGGCAATCTTCACTTAACTCATACAAAACACTCTTAACTTCCTCCTATTACACCAACCTACATTTCAATGGGCCATTTCTATTATTTATTTATTTATTTATTTATTTATTTATTTATTTATTTATTTATTTATTTATTTATTTATTTATTCATTTATTTATTTATTTATTTATTTATTTATTTATTTATTGACTTGTTTTACATGGCGTGGCTCAGGCTATGAAGCCTGCAATTATGCCAAACCATCTTATATGTGCTACATTGTACAAACTACAGAGCATTAAGATTTTTAATTACATATTAATTATAAATTTAAACTTAAATAATAGTTATAAACAAAAGGTAAATTTCTGAGAGTCGCTATATAAAACATTAAAAACTAATTTCTTAATTCTATGTACCATTTATAACGTATCGTCGCTGGAAAGGTAAAAGGTTGTATTCCACAAAGCTCTTCCTATCAATTATTCTCCTTAAGACTGGTCACGCCTTCCAGTCACATATGGATACGCAGTCCGTCAGAACAATGTCCGTTGTGTTCGTTTTCCTATGTCGACGATTAAACGAAAATGAACCTTACATGCATTGTACACTAGGAGTGCGTAAATACGTAATGCAAACGTACATTCCTACAGTACGGTACTGTAAGGTTCATTTTCCTTTACACATGGGCATAGGAAAATGAACACAACAAAATTTGTTCTGATGGACTGCATATCCATACGTGGGTGGGAGCCGTGACCAGTCTTAAGGAGAATAATTGATAGGAAGAGCTTTGTGGAATGCAATCTTTTACCTTTCCAGCGACGATATTTTTCTAAATACATTTCTACTATTATTATTATTATTATTATTATTATTATTATTATTATTATTATTATTATTATTATTATTATTATTCCTGATCCCCTCCCCAATCTATTGGGGTCGGTATTTCACTTGGATTTGGCCCATTGTATGGTTGGACGCCCTTTCCTTCTTTTTTTTTTTTGCTATTTGTTTTACGTCGCTCCGACACAGATAGGTCTTATGGCGACGACGGGGCAGGAAAGGGCTAGGACTGGGAAGGAAGCGGCCGTGGCCTTAATTAAGGTACAGCCCCGGCATTTGCCTGGTGTGAAAATGGGAAACCACGGAAAACCATCTTCAGGGCTGCCGACAGTGGGGTTCGAACCCACTATCTCCCGAATACTGGATACTGGCCACACGTAAGCGACTGCAGCTATCGAGCTCGGTGACGCTCTTTCTGGAGCTAACCCTATATGGAGGGATATAATCACCATTGAATTCTCTGTGGTCGTGATGTGTGTTGTTTGTAAGTGAAGAAGAGAAGTGTAGTGAGTTAAAAATAAATACACAGTATCCGAGCCAGGGATTTTAACTCTAGGCCTACGCATTCTCGGACCGGCGGATGAAACAATGCTTTAACTCACATTTGCGCTCGTAGTGGTAGAAAAAAAGACAAACTGCTAAACTAATTGACCGGAAAATGATAAATAAGGAATTTTCTTTTTTTGCTATTTGCTTTACGTCGCACCGACACCGATAGTATGTCTTATGGCGA